>NC_092375.1:6823211-7075694 GCF_030028105.1 Mobula birostris | reverse complement strand
ACCAAAGAGACGATCCTCTGATGTTTAATTACAGCCATTACAGACAAACAGTTGAAAGACAGTAATAAAAGATTTCCTCGGATGTCTTCATGACCTCTGACTTCCTTCACCCAGCTCTTTCTGACCCTCCCCGCCTAGACCATATTATACCTTTCCTGTTTGCTTTTCCTTGCGTGACCACCTGTCTCCATACATCATTCCAGGTCACACCAGAAATGCTAAGGAGTAATTGGGGATTAGAATTCCTCAACCTTCGAAGAAATTCTTGGAATAGAGGGCAGAAGACTGCTCCGAAGGACAGGTTAATAACACTCTCCATTGTCCTTTGACTCACTCATGCCAAATGAAACTAAGAGTGAAGAAGCTGACTTAAGTTACATAGAACATGGAAAAACAATACAGCACAGTGCAGACCCTTTGGCTCACGATGTTCTGCTGCCTCTTTAACCTACTCCAAAATCAATCTACCCATTCCCTCCCTCATTGCCCTCCATTTTTCATTCATCCACATGCTATCTATTACTCAGTGCCTGTTACGCCATTGGCATTTCGGGCAGCAATGAAAGTCTTCCATCTCTCTCTGTCCTTGGCCATCATGCCATCGCACACAGTTAAAGACTGATTCTTCATTGTTGTTTCTGTAACAATTTTTATGACCAGTCAGGATTGTTAGCGCTGAGGTAAATCCCCATATCTGGAGGACTGATGGGCCACTCTTACCTCTTGACCTGATTGATGAGGGTGACCCTACCAAAAGCCAAAGCACAGAGCCCTAACTCCAGCAAACTTAGCTCTCTATGTCATTGAGGCATGCAAGCCTCTGAGCCCGCTGTGGACCTTGGACGTACTACCTAAGAGCCTCCTAAATGTCCCCGATGTATCTACCTCTATCACCACCTCTGGTAATGCATTCCATCCACCCACCACTCTCTGTGTAAAAAAAGACTCCACCCTATACATTCGGATTCAGGTTCAGATTAATTTATTTATCACACATACATCAAAACATATAGTGAAATGGGTTATTTGAGTTAACAACCAACACAACCAAAGAATATGGTGGGGCAGCCCGCAAGTCTCGCCACATATTCCGACACCAAACTAGCATACCCATTATGCTCAGTAGAACAATACAAACAACAACTACAGTACACTACAACTAATAAAACAGCAGAAACAAGATAAGCCCCTTTCCAACTCTACCACCCACCCACTCACTGACACACACTGACAGGCCTCATATTAGTCTAACCCTGGGAAACAAGCACTGGTTGTCCACTTGATCTCTGCCTCTTAACACCTTGTACATCTCTATCCAGTCACCTCTCATCCTCCTTTACTCCAAAGGGAAAAGCCCTAGCTCACTCAACCTGTCTTCATAACCTCATACAAGTGTGGGGGCATAATTTTAAGAAGTTTGGAGGAAAGTATAGCAGGATTGTCAGAAGTAAGATTTTACACAGACAATATTGGATGTGTGGAACACTCCGCCAGGGTGGTGGTAGAGGTAGATACATTAAGGGTATTTAAGGAACTCAGAAAGGCACATGATGTTGTTCTTCTCCACACCTTGTGGTGTATCAGGTGGCACCTTGCCATTTCTTTAGCATTTCTCTGTCTTTTTTTTTAAAATGAGGCCGAGTTACCAGCTCAACATTAAATCCAGCACAGATGGAAAGCCTGGGAGGGTTTGAGCTGGCTTCAAACCTTGGACGACTCTCCTTGAAGTCTGGTGCAAATACCGCTACACCTCCGGCCAGCTAGACTGGCACGTGGATGATAGAAAAATGGAGAGGGAAGGGTTAGATTATTCTTAGAGTAGGTTAAATGGTCAGCAGAGTTTTGTGGGCCAAAGGGGCTAAACTGTGTTGGAATGTCCTGTGTTCCATTGTGGAGTATTTGTCATCCATGAAGCATTTACGGAATCTATTTATTTATTAATTTAGAGATACAGTGCGGAAATAGGCCCTTTGAGCAGCCCCTCACAACCCTGATTTAACCGTAACCCAGTCGCGGAACAATTTACAATGACCAGTGAACCCACCTGGTACATCTTTGGACTGTGGGAGGAATCTTGAGCACTCGGGGAAAGCCAACGCATTCCATGGGGAGAATGTACAAACTCCGTGTAGAGGAGGCCCAGATTGAACTCGGAACTCCGACGGCCCGAGTTGGAATAGTATTGCACTAACCGCTGTGCTATTCTGTTGTTGTGTATGACCAGGGAGTGAAAAGGGGAAATGAGTGCAGGAGGGTGGGCTTCTTGTACAGGACAGGGAGTATTAAAGGGGTGTATATCCCTAAACTCAGTCCCTTAGGTACCATGGCAACACAGAAGATCTTTGCTGCCAAGACAGACGTGGCCTGCTTTCATGCCTTACCTGAAATGTGACAGCTCTGACGTGGGAGAAGGGCTATTGATACAGCAGACAGAGCCGCAGCTTCGTAACACCAGAGTCCCAGGTTCAGTCCTGACCTCGGGCACTGTTGGTGTGGAGTTTGCACATCCCCCCCCCCCCCCCCATGACTCTGTGACTTCCCCAGCTATTCCTGTTTCTTCTCACATCCCAATGACTTGCACGCCAGCAGGTTAATTATCTAGAAAATTGCCCCCAGTGTGCAGGTGAGTGGTGGAAACTGGGTGACAGGGAGGGAGGATCATGGGAATGTGGGGAGAACGAAATGGGATTAGTGTAGGCTTATAGTAAATGGGTGGCTCAGTCACTTAGTGGTCAGCTCCACCACTGTCTGTGCCTCTCATAATCTTGTAAATCTCTCTTTATACTAGCACAACATGGTAGTGTCACGTTTAGCGTAACACTTTACCACCCCCCCCCCAAAAAAAACCCCTTATGTCTCCAGAAGTAACATTAATCTAGTTCACACTGCCTGTCACAACGCCCTTGGAAACAAACACCCGAAGTCCATGGGCAAAACACACAAAATACTCGGGGTCTCAGTGGGTCAAGGTCACCTAAGGAAGGAAATGAACAATTGATGTTTCAGGCTGAAACTCTTCGTCAGAACTAGAAAGGATGGGGGGAGGGATGCAGAAACCAGAATAAGAAAATGGTGGGAGGGGAAGGAGTATAAACTGGCAGGTGATAGGGGAGAGGGGGAAGGTAGGATGGTGGGGGAAGGGATGATGAAGTGACAAGCTTGGAGGTGATAGATCGAAGAGGGAAAGGGCTGAAGGAGGAACCTGACTGGAGAAGACAGTGGACCATGAGAGAAAGGGAAGGAAGAGGGGAACCAGAGATGGTATGCAGGTGTGGAGAAGAGAAGGTGAGAGCAGATAAAGAAAGGAGAATGGAAAAAAGAGGAGTGAGAGTGGAGAAATTACTATCATTCTCCTACACTCCAGAGAATAAAATCCTATCCTATTCAACCTTCCCTATAACTCAGGTCCCAGGAACCTCCTTGTAAATTTTCTCTGCACTCTTTCAAGCTTATTCATATCTTTCCTGTCAGTAGGTGACAAGAACTGCACAAAATATTCTAAAATACTAGAGATTCCGGATACTAGATGTACTATAGATACTATAGATGTACTATACTAGAGATGCCGGAAATCTTGAGGAACGCACACAAAATTCTGGGGGAATCATCTTTGCAGGGAAATAAACAGTTGACGTTTCGGTCTGAGACCCTTCAACAGGACTGGAAAAGGAAGGAGGATAATAAAAACGTGTGGGCAGGGGAAGGAGCACAAGCTGGCTGACGAGGGCAAAGGTGAGTGGGTTGGGGAGGGGGAATGATGTGTGAAGCTGCGAGGTGATAGATGGAAGCAGTAAGGCACTGAAGGAGTACGACCACAATGGAGAATGGGCCATGGAATAACGGGAAGGAGATTAGAAGTCCAGAGTAACACACACAAAATGCTGGAGGAACTCAGCAGGTCAGGCAACATACAGTATATAGAGAGGAATAAACATTCATCCCTTCAACCATTCTGCACTGTGTGTAGAATTGCTGCATTCAATTTTCTGATGGCTGCTCCTGCCATCGTTTCCAATTGATGAAGTATTTGTAGTTGTCAACTGCATGTGGGACTCACACAGCACTTCATCCTGACTTTGAACAAAAGCCAGCCTTGACATTGTTGAGTTACTGCTCTCCTCTCTGTGTAAACCTACAGACGTGGAGACCTAGTGTAAGCATTATCGAGGACTTGCTTTGTGAAGTAAAGGACACCGAGCCCCCCCCCCCCCACACACACTTGCAGCTGAGGACTTTGATCCAAGTTAGACATCCAGAGTTATTAAACCATCAGGACTGTAAGCCCTAACTTTGCATTGACGGCAGTTTTGACCCGGGAGGTTGCTCTGACCTCTCAGGGGACCTGTCTCTTTTACAGGGCTGTTGAAACTTAATTCAATCTCAGCCCCGGCTACAATTACCTGAAGGGCAATGCTATTGATCCTGAAGGTTTGACCTGCTGACCTAGAAGGCCAATCCCATTCCCAGGGCTGTGGAGATAGATCTGATAGCTCCTGTAAAGGGGAGGCTGTTTGCAAGGCTAGAAAGCCCTCGTTCATCTCTTGTGAGGTATTTGTTACCTCAGCGACGTGAAAACCCATCATGTGAGGAGAAAAAAGGATTTAGTTTCCATTCTGTTAACTATTAAGGAAAGAACTCCACATTATTATAACGTCCCTTAGATTCAAGATTGTTTAATGTCACTCCCAGTTCACAAGTACAAAAAAGAACAAAATAATTGTTAGTCCAGATCCAATGCAGCACAAAAAACACAATAAAAACAAATACATAAGGTAACATATATGTCCATTATGTGATACTAGGCTCAGGAGTGTCTGTACATAAGATGACTGACTGGAAATGATAAAGTAGTGGTGGGGTTAGTGGGTGGAGGTGTTGATCAGCCAGACTACTTGGGGAAAGGAACTGTTTTTGATTCTGAAGGTCCTGGCGTGGATGCTACGTAGCTTCCTCCCTGGTGGGAGTGGGACAAAACAGTCCATGAGCAGAGTGTGTGGGATCCTTCATAATGTTACTGGCCCTTTTCTGTATGTGTCCTCGATTGCAGGTAGGTTGGTGCTGATGATGTGTTGGGCAGTTTTGACTACCCGTTGGAAAGCCTTCCTGTCCGCTGTAGTGCCGTTTCTGTACAAATCTACATCGAAACATTAAAACACGGAGACCAAAGTGGCACTTGCATCAATCTGGACGCATCAATTTGTGTCAATCACGCCATCTGGGCATGTGCTGGGGCAGCCTGCAAGTGTCAGTATCCTTCAGAATCAACATAACCTGCCCAAAATTTACTGTATACACTTACTAATCTGTACAGCTTTGGAATGTGGGAGGAAACTGGAGCATGCAGAGGAAACCCACATGATCACGGGGAGAACACCAAAATAGACAGTGGCAGGCAGGAATTGAACCCTGAACCCACTGGTGCTGTAAAGCATTACACTAGCTGCTACGTTACCGTGCTGCCCCACCGTAAGATCCCACTGGTGGGCTTTCAGTAGAGATCTGATTATCCTTTTTTGTGAACAAGTTGGCATTTGAGGAGACATGGTATATCACCAAAGACTCTGCAAATTTCTACAAATAAGGTAGGAAAGGAAAGGTACTTCGGATCCGGAGTTTCTCCGGTTAGCGGACGATTTCCCTCCACGCCTCTCCGACGTAGTGGGGAACCGCGTACGAGTAGTGGTTTGCCATTGCATTTGCCGGGTGAGTTTCCAAAGAGATCACCAGCTCGTAACCCAGCACGGACATAGGAGCAGAATTAGGCCACTAGGCCCATTGAGTCTGCACCACCATTTCATCGTGGCCAATCCAATTTTCCTCTCAGCCCCAGTCTAGTGCCTTCTGCCCACCTGGGATCCCTTCATGCCCTGACCAATCAAGAATCTATCAACCTCTAACTTAAATATACATAAATACTTGGCCTCCAGAGCTGCCTGTGGCAAAAATTTCCACAGATTCACCACTCTCTGGCTAAAGAAATTCCTCATCTCCGTTCTGGTTGCATCACCATCTGGCTGCACAGGATCAGAACAAACTGCAGACAGTTGTAAACTCAACCAGCTCCAACCTGGGCCCTAGCCTCCCCAGCATCCAGGACATACATCTTTAAGGAGCAATGCCTCAAAAAGGTGGAATCCATCGTTAAGGACCTCCATCACCTAGGACATGTCTTCTCATTGCTACCATCAGGGAGCCTGAAGCTTGAAGGCAAACACTCAATGATTCAGGAAAAGTTTTTGCCTCTCCACCATCGGGTTTCTGAATGGACAATGAACCCATGAACACGAGCTCATTTTTTATTTTTATTTTTATTGCTGCATTTTTGCACTACCTATTTAATTTAAATTTTTATTTATATATTTAGTATTGTAATTTATAATTTTTAAAATTCTGTATTGCAATATAATGCTGCCACAAAACAACAAATTTCACAACATATGCCAGTAATATTAAACCTGATTCTGACTCTGAAAATGATGTCAGCTGAGGGGTGGACATTGCATCTCCCCCACCCTACCCCCAGCATATTGTAGAAACTCTACTGAGGTAGTGAGCAACCCATCCAGTTGCTGGAGGAAATCAGCAGAACAGGTGGCATCTGCATCATCTACAGAGTTCCTTTTGCTTCTGAAGTAGTGAGCTCAGGTATGACATTTATGTTGAGATATGGTTGAGCTTTGAGGGGTGTGGTCGAACGAAGTGATCTGGGAATACGGGTCTATAATTCATTGAAAGTGTCGGCACAGGTTGATAGTGTCATAAACCTGGCACATTGACCTTCATGAATCAAAGTATTGAGTACAAGATTTGATGGGATGTAATGTTGAAGTTGTATAAGACATTGGTGAGGTCTTTTCTGGAGTATAGTGTGCAGTTCCAGGTAGCAGACACCAACAGAATCAACAAAATCATTGGTAAGGCTAGTGATGTTGTGGGGATGGAACTGGACTCTCTGATGGTGGTGTCTGAAAAGAGGATGCTGTCCAAGTTGCATGCCAGTACTGGGTGGGCAGAGAAGTACATTCAGCCAGAGACTCATTCCACCGAGATGCAGCACTGAGTGTCATAGGAAGTCATTCCTGCCTGTGGCCATCAAACTTTACAACTCCTCCCTTGGAGGGTCAGACACCCTGAGCCAATAGGCTAGTCCTGGACTTATTTCCTGGCATAATTTACATAAACAACAGGAATTCTGCAGATGCTGGAAATTCAAGCAACACACATAAAAGTTGCTGCTGAACATAATTTACATAATACTATTTAACTATTTATGGTTTTATTACTATTTAATTATTTAAGGCGCAACTGTAATGAAAACCAATTTCCCTCGGGATCAATAAAGTATGACTATGACTAGTTCTGGTCACCTACCAACAGGAAAGATGTAAATAAGGTTGAAAGTGTACAAAGAAAATTTACAAGGATGTTGCCGGGTCTGGAGGACCTGAGTTAAAAGGAAAGATTGAATAGATTGGGAAGATTATTCCCTGGAACATAGAAGATAGAGGGGAGATTTGATAGAGGTATACAAGATTATGAGGGGTATAGACAGGGTAAATACAAGCAGGCTCTTTCCAGTCAGGTTGGTGAGAATGCATCTAGATGTCATGGGTTAAAGGTAAAAGGTGAAACTTCCTCACTAAGAGGGTGGTGAGAGTTTGGAATGATCTGCTAGTGCAAGTGGTGCATGCACGCTTGATTTCAACATTTAAAAAGAAGTTTTGATAGGTTCGAAGTTTTAAAGTATTTATGCAGTATACATCTCTCAGACCTGTCTTCTCCAGATTGCCATGAAATGAAGAAAGAAGAAAAACCACAAAATTTATTCAAATAAAAACATCAACCCCCCCGCACAAAAAAAACAAATCTGACAAACACCAACACAATCACCAAACCTCCCCATGCGAGAAAACATCGCACAAAGGGCAACACGATCATCAACTCCCACTCCCTGAGCAAAATAAATCATGCAAGTGGCAAAAAAACGTCAAACTCCCCACCCACACAAAATAGCTAACAGATCACATACAGTCCACAGTCCAATCCATGAATCACAGAATCCCGGTAACATCCTTTGACAGCATCGCGGGAGAGAGGGATCACTCGAACGCAGAGGCCTTCCCTCACAAGCAGCGAGAGAGAGAGATCCGTCACAGTGAGCAAGGCTGGTAGGGGTATGGAGGGCTGCGGCCCAGTGCAGATTGATGAGAGTAGACAGATTAATGGTTTGGCAACACACATCGAAGTTGCTGGTGAACGCAGCAGGTCAGGCAGCATCTCCAGGAAGAGGTACAGTCGACGTTTCGGGCTGAGACCCTTCGTCAGGACTAACTGAAGGAAGAGTGAGTAAGAGATTTGAAAGTGGGAGGGTGAGGGGGAGATCCGGAATGATAGGAGAAGACAGGAGGGGGAGGGATGGAGCCAAGAGCTGGACAGGTGATTGGCAAAAGGGATACGAGAGGATCATGGGACAGGAGGTCCGGGAAGAAAGACAAGGGGGGGGGGACCCAAAGGATGGGCAGAGGGACAAAGGGAGAAAAAGGAGAGGGAGAGAAAGAATGTGTGTATATAAATAAATAACGGATGGGGTACAAGGTCAACTGTCCAGCTCTTGGCTCCATCCCTCCCCCTCATCTTCTCCTATCATTTTGGATCTCCCCCTCCCCCTCCCACTTTCAAATCTCTTACTAGCTCTTCCTTCAGTTAGTCCTGACGAAGGGTCTCAGCCTGAAACGTCGACTGCACCTCTTCCTAGATATGCTGCCTGGCCTGCTGCGTTCACCAGCAACTTTGATGTGTGTTGTTTGAATTTCCAGCATCTGCAGAATTCCTCGTGTTAATGGTTTGGCATGGACTAGAGATACAGAAGGGCCTGTTTCTGTGCTGTACTTTTCATTACCTCGATGACTCAATGACCAAGCCAGGCACACATATCTCCACTGTGACAAGGCAATGATCCTCTGAGAAGGGGATTCGAAATTACAGCACAGGCCCTTCCAGCCCAGTGAGCCCCCATTGACCGGCTACACCCATGGGATCATTAGACCACGAACCCGTACGTCTTTGGGTTGTGGGAGGAAACTGGAGCACCCGGAGGAAATCCACACAGTCATGGAGAGAACATACAAGCTCCTTACAGACTGCAGAACTGAACCCGGGTCACTGGCATTGTAATAGCATTGCGCTAACTGCATACTGGCATCTAACAAGCGGTAAATCATCAGAGTGGAAGGGTAGCACCATCAGATTCCTGAAATTCCCTGAAGGTTTTGTGCCCTGCACTCCTTACAGAACTATGGCAGTGTACTAGAGATGAAGAGAGTGGGCTGATTGCTTCCACATTTAATTAAGGAGGACTAATTTTAACTGCTGTCATTATCAGTCTGCAGCATATTGCCCACTAGGATTGCCATAAACTCCCCAGATCCCGGGAGACGAATGATTGATGCCTCCCCCTGAGTCTTGTCGAGACCTCGGGGTACCAATTCTGGTATCAGATGCTAAAAGCTTAATCACCTCCTGAATGAAACAAGATTAAAATCTGCTTAATTCAAACGGAGCAACGTGCTGTGGCTTTAATGTTGAGCCCTTGAACAGAAAATCCTTCAAAAAGTAGTGGATGCAGCCTCGTCCAACATGGGGTAAAGCCTACCCTCTGTTAAACATGTCAACACGGACACTGTTGCAGGAAAAGCAGCATCCATCATCAAGGGCCCCCACCAGACAAGACAAGCTCCCTTTCTCACTGCTGCCACCGAGAAGAAAGTGCAGGAGCCTTGGGTCCCATACCACTGGGTTCAGCAATAGTTATTACCTTTCAACCATCAGGTTCATGAACCAGTGTAGATAACTTCATTCACTCCAACACTGAATTGTTCACAAAACCAATGGACTCAGTTTCAAGGACTGGGTATTTCATGTTCTCAATCTTTATTGCTTGTTTATTTATTATTAGTTTGTTTGATTTTTTCCTTTTTGTATTTTCAGTCTGTTCTCTTTTACACTGTGGTTATTTGTCCATCTTGTGTGCATCTTTTCATTGATTCTAGTGTGTTTCTTTGTGTTTACTGTAAAATGCCCACAAGAGAATGAATCTCAGGTAGTATATAGTGACATATATGAACTTCGATAATAAATTTACTTTGAACTTTATTTTTAACAAGTTCCCACATCTCAATCTGTGCAGTTGAGGAATCCCATCAAGAGTGGAATTTTTGCATCCTCGGCAATGCCAGCACTTACCGTCCATGCCTGGTTGCCCCTTGAGAAGGTGATGTCTCACCACCATTAGGAACAGTACGGTCACATGGTGGTTAGCACAACATTATTGCAGCGCCGGTGATGTGGGTTCGATTCCCACTGCTCTCTCTAAAAAGTTTGTACGCTCTCCCCGTGACCATGTGGGTTCGATTCCCACTGCTCTCTCTAAAGAGTTTGTATGTTCTCCCCGTGACCATGTGGGTTTCCTTTGGGTGCTCCGGTTTCTTCCCACATCCCAAAGACGTACTGGTGAATAGGTCAATCCAGCATTTTGTGTTGTTGCTTGGATTTGCAACATCTGCAGATTTTCTCTTGTTTGTGATTGGTTAATGGGTAACATGGGTGTAATTGGACAGCACGGGCTCATTGGGCCAGAAGGGTCTGTTACTGTGCTGTATCTCTAAATTAAGAAATTGTTCATTACTACCATCTGTAGCGGTACCAGGAACATAGAGCAGTACAGCCCAGGAACAGGCCCTTTGGCCCACATCATTATGCTGAATCAATTAGTAATCAACTGGCCAACTCAACTAATTCATTCTGCCTACATTTGTTGATGTTCAGCTGTGCTCACAGACTGATGAATCCACAATGATGGATACAGTAAACTGTTGTATTATTGTCTCATGTACTGATGTACAGTGATAAACTTGGTTTTGTGTGTCGTCCACACAGGTCAACGCAGTACATCAGTGAATTGAGATAGTACATCGAAAGCAAGAACAGAATGCAGAATGAAGTGTCACAGAAGGTAGACAGTAGATGCAAGGGCCAGGATGAGATGCTGTAGATTGTGAGGTCAAGAGTCCATCCTGTCATACTAGGGGACTATTCAATAGATTTATAATGGCAGGATAGAAGCTGTCCTTGAACCTGGCTGGATGTAATTTCAGGCCTTTATATCTTTTGTTGGATGGGAGGGGAGAGAATACAGAATGTATAGGATGGTTAGGGTCTTTCATTATGCGGGCTGCTTCAGTGAGAGAGCGAGAAGTATAGACAGAGTCCACAGAGGTGAGGCTGGTTTCTATGATGTGCTGAGCTGTGTCCACAATTCTCTGCAGTTCCTTGTGGTCACAGTCAGAGCAGTTGCCATACTAAGCAGTGGTGCATTTGGATAGGATGCCTTCTACAGTGCATCTATACAAAATCAGTGAGGATCAAGGAGGTCACACCAAGTTTCTTCATCCTTCTGAGCAAGCAGTGGCCTTTCTTGGATATGATATTCCCATCAAGTAGATTTTTCCCCTTTTGTTCCTTCCTGCTCAGTCTACAAAACTCAGAGTGTTTGCTTAAATTTGGAGCAACTCATGTGCAATTCCATGCCTGATACTTGATTACTCAAATCTGGTAACAGTTCTGTTACTGGATTAATACTTTAGAATCTGGGCTATGCCCTGTTCTTGCTCTTACTGTCAGGCAGGAAGGACAGAACCTGAAGACCCACACCACCAGGCTCAGGAACAACTACTTACCAACAACTGTCACGTTCTTGCACTATTCAGCTCAAACCTAAACCTACCTCATCAGCAGAACACTAAGGACCTCCTCTTACACTAACATGCATGGCTCTGATTGCAGTTTTCTTTTGTATGAATGTCATCTTTTGCACAGTCTTTTTAAAAAGTCTCTTCTTTTTGCATAATCTGTTCGCTGTCTTATATAATTTATGTTAGAACTTAGAACATTATCACACATTTAGGCCATATGGCTCATGATGTTGTGCTGATCTTTTAACCTGCTGTAATATTAATCGAACCCTGCCCTTCAACGTAACCTTCCATATGCCTAGCCGAGGGAACGTGTTGTGTCCTTGAGCAAGGCTCTTAATCACACATTGCTCTGCGACGACACTGGTACCAAGCTGTATGGGTCCTAATGCCCTTCCCTTGGACAACATTGGTGTCGTGGAGAGGGGAGACTTGCAGCATGGGCAACTGCTGGTCTTCCATACAACCTTGCCCAGGCCTGCGCCCTGGAGAGTGAAGACTTTCAGGCACAGATCCATGGTCTCGCAAGACTAATGGATGCCTTTACTTTATGTATCTACCTCTACCACCATCTCTGGCAGGGCATTCCACACACCCACCACTCTGTGTAAAAAAAAATTACCTCTGACATCTCCACTCACCGTAAAGTTATGCCCCTTCTGTACCTCTCTGCCTGTGATGCTGCTGCAAGTAAGTTTTTCATCACACCTGTGCACACACAGACTTGTCCAGATGACAATAATGATGACTTGACATGTAAAACCAGAGTTCAACTCCATCTGGGGCAAGTTTGAGAACTCGCAGATTTACTGGCAAGAGTCAGTGAGCTTGCATCAGTTTTAGAAATTAAAAATTTCCAAAAAGGGCCAGTAACATCACTGTGGTCAAACTGCCCAAACAGATTGCAGACACCAGCCTACCCGCCATCAAAGATACAGATTCAGAATGATTCCCAAGGGTCAGCAATATCATGAAGGATCCCACCCACCCTGCTCTTGGAAGTTTGTCCCACTCTCACCAGGGAGGAGGCTACACACAAGTCCACACTAGGATTACCAGACTTAAAAACAGTTACTTTCCCAAGCAGTACAGCTGATCAACACCTCCACCTACACCCCCAAACACCACTACTTTTTCATTTCCTGTCAGTCACCTTATGTACAGACACTCCTGCGCCCAGCATCACATTAACAATCAATGTATGTAAGCTATCTTATGTATTTATATTTATCACAAACTAGAGAAAATCTGAAGATGCTGAAAATCTGAGCAAGACACACAAAATGCTGGAGGAACACAGCAGACCAGGCAGCATCCAGGAAAAGGGTATAGTTGACATTTTGGGCCGAAACCGTTCGGCAGGGCTGAAGAAAAAAAGCTGAGGAGTAGATTTAAAATATGGGGGGGAGGGAAGGGAGAAACACAAGGTGACAGGTGAAACCTGAAGGAGGAGGGGTGAAGTAAAGAGCTGGGAAGTTGATTGGTGAAAGAGACAGAAGGCCATGGAAGAAAGAAAAAGGGGGAGGAGCACCAGAGGGAGGCGATGGGCAGGCAAGTAGATTAGGTGAGAGAGGGGAAAGGGGATGGGGAATGGTGAAGGGGGTGGGGTGGGGGGGCATTACTAGAAGTTCGAGAAATCGATGTTCATGCCATCAAGTTGGAGGCTACACAAATGGAATATAAGGTGTTGTTCCTCCAACCTGAGTGTGGCCTCATCATAACAGTGGAGGAGGCCATGGGTGGATATATCGGAATGGGAATGGCAAGGGGAATTAAAATTGGTGGCCACTGGGAGATCCCGGTTTTTCTGGCGGATGGCGCGTACGTGCTTGGTGAAGCAGTCTCCCAATCTACATCGGGTCCCGCCAGTATACAGGAGGCCACACTGAGAGCACTATTTATATTTATTGGGTTTTTAAATTCTTATTGATTTCTTTATCTTATTGAGTTCTTTATCTTATTGTGTTTTTTTCAGTGTTGCATTAGATGCAGAGTAACAACTATTTCATTCTCCTTTACACGTGGTGAAAATGACATTAAACAATCTTGAATCTTGAAAAAAACCCTCTCCAGAGCACTGTTTACTGTCAATACATTCCCCATTCATTTATATTCCTCTAGAAAAGAAAATGTGTTGCCTTTGTATTTACTCTCATCCTTGTGGCAGGCAGTTACCTGCCCAGAAATGGTTTGCTTGTGCATTTTCAGTGCAGCTTGCATTTGGGATGCATTCTTTTGCAGTTAACGTCTTGAACTTGTGCCTTCGCAAGCACTTCCAACTTATAAAGAGAATGACAGTTCCTTATTAGTGAGCGTTTTGCTGTTGTTTGCAGTTGTTTTCAGTAACTGGCTGGACTTCAAAGCACAAGGGCCTGTTGAAACGAATATGACCTTAAGACCATTAGCCTTAGGAGCAGAATTAGGCCTTTTGGCCCATTAAGTCTGCCCCTGCCATTCCATCATGGCTGATTTATTATTTATTTGGAACTACAGTACGGTAACTGGCCCTTCTGACCCAATGAGCCCATGCTGTCCAATTACATCCACGTGTGACCAATTAACCTACTCGACTGGATAAAACCAAGGTGGTTACGTACAAATTCCTTACAGACAGCGGCGGAATTGAACTCTGATCTTATAGCTGGCACTGTACTGGCATTACACTAACCATTATGCTACCGTACTGAGAGATTTATTTTTCCTCTCAGCCCCTTTCTTCATAATCTTTGATGCCCTTACTAATCAAGAACTTTTAATTAATTTTAATAGGCATCCGTTAGTCCCGTGAGACCATGGATTTGCGTCTTGGAAGGTTTCCAGGGCGCAGGTCTGGGCAAGGTTGTATGGAAGACCGGCAGTTGCCCATGCTGCAAGTCTCCCCTCTCCACGCCACCGATGTTGTCCAAGGGAAGGGCATTAGGACCCATACAGCTTGGCACTGGTGTCGTCGCAGAGCAATGTGTGGTTAACACGCTGCCTGAGCCAAGGCTTGAACTAGCGACCTTCAGATCACGAGATGAATGCCTTAACCACTTGGCCACGCGCCAAGTGCCTATCAAGAACCTATCAAGCCAATATATCCAATGATTTGGCCTCCATAGCCATCTGTGGCAATGAATTTCTGGCTACAGAAATTTCTCATCATCTCTGTTCTAAAGGGATGTCTTTCTATTCTACTGTGGTGGCCTCTGGTCTTAGACTCTCCGAACTTAGGAAACATCTTCTCCATATCCACTCAAAACCAGACTTGTGAAACCCCCTCACCCCTTCCTCGCTCAGCCCATAGCCATCAAACACTCCTCTTACATTAACCCTTACATTCCAGTGATTATTCTTGTAAACCTCTTCTGGACCCTCTCTGCTGTTGGCACATACTTTCCTGATGAAGGTGCGAAACGTTGACTTTTTATTCCTCTCCATGGTTGATGCCACACCTGCGATGTTCCTCCAGCATTTTGTGTGTATTGCTCAGGCCTTTGGGCATCTCCAGGATCCCTTATGTTTTTGAGGGTAACTGTATAGTGTGTATAAAATTACAAGTAGCATAGATAAGGGGAATGGTCTAGAGATTTATTTCCCCAGAGTAGTGGAGTGTAAAACTAGAGAGAACAGGTTTAAGGTGGAAGGAGAGGGATTAAAGGGGACATTGTCACACAGAGCCTAGAGTTAGTATGGCAGAGGAAACTGTGTAGAAGTGGGCACAATTGTAAGAGAACAGAGAACAGTACAGTACAGGAACACAATTAAATTAGTCATCAAATGGATAGCTAAACTAACTTGCCTACACAATGTCCATATCGTTCCATTTTCCACACATCCATCTGCCTATCTAAGTGTCTCTTAAAAATCTCTAATGTTTCTGCCTCTACCACCACCCCAGGCAGCTCATTTTAGGCACACACCACTCTGTGTAAAGAAAAAACTTTCCCCTCACATTTGCTTTGAAATTGCCCCCTCTGATGGGATTTGCCTATCCGGATGTTTAAATGCCATTTGGATGGGCACATGGGTGCGAAAGGTTTAGAGCAGGGTTTCCTAACCTGGGATTTGTGAACCCTCTCAGTTAATGGTAGGGGTCCATGGCATAAAAAATGGTGGGGACCCCTGGTTTAGAGGGATATGTGGTAAACACTGGCAAATGGGACTAGATCAGTAAGATAACTTAGTCAGCACAGACAGTTTGGGCTGAAGGGGCTGTTTCAATGCTGTATAACTCTTGTGATCCCATTGCTCCTTGTTCCTTCTCTCTCATCACCCCCACTCCCTTTCACCCCTCAGCTGTTGTATTGTCTGTAGCACATAGCATTATCGATAGAGCATTACAGCGCAGTACAGCTCCTTCAGCCCTCACCCTTTAAACCTACTCTTCCCTCCAACATTGCCCTCCATTTTTGTGTCATCCATGTGCCTCTCTAAGAGTTGCTTGAATGTCCCTAACGTATCTGCCTCTTCCAACACCCCTGGCAGAACGCTCCACTAACCTACCACTCTGTTTAAAAAAACTACCTCTACTACCATCCTCCACACACTCACCACACTCTGGGCACACAGCCCCAATACTTTCCTCCAATCACCTTAAAATTATGTCCCTTGTATTAGCCATTTCCGCCCTGGGAAAAAATCTCTGGCTGTCCACTAGATCTATGCCTCTTAGCATCTTATATACCTCTATCAAGCCACCTGTCATCCTCTTTTGTTCCAAAGAGAAAGACACTAGCTCACTTAACCTATTCTCATAAGGCACGCTCTCTAATCCAGGTAAATCTCGTCTGCACCCTCTCTAATGCTTCCACATCCTTCCTATAACGAGACAATCAGAACTGAGCACAATATTACAGGGTTTTATAGAACTGATGGTTCTTGGCCGGAAATGTCGCCTGTTTCCTCATTTCCGTGGATGCTGCCTGTCTGCTGAGTTCCTCCAGCATTTTGTGGGTGTTTGCAAAAGAAGTTACTGCACGGATGGTGGGGAAGTTCGACGGCAAATGTTGCCTTCTTGACGTGACATCTTCAGTAATGCAGCCAATGGTGGGGATGGTGGTGGTCAAGAGATACTACAGAGCTCTAGTGTAAAGTTTGATTGAGATACAGAAATGGCCTTGACTTTACTGAATGCATCTGCAAACTCCTCCTGCCTTTGGTTTGTATATTTTATGTTCACTCCAACGTGATCATGGGCTGAAATAACCAGTGTTTCCCTGCAGCCACACAGCAGGAATAAACTTCCACTGGCTCCATCATCCAATCGATTTTTCATGGTTTTGTTCACTCATGAGAACATTTTGGATTGAAACGCCAAACAGAATAACTGGCCCACTGTACAACTGAGACTCAGTTGTAACTCAGCGGGCTGCAGACTACAATTAATAGGACCAGACTTAGCACTTCTCTGGGAATTCTCCAAGTAAATGCTGTCTCTTATTCTGTGATTTCCCTGGAGTTCTGTTGGAAGCCTTTGGCTTGCTGCTGTTCTGGCAGAGGGTTGTAGACTGCCAGCTCCATCACAGACACAACCCTCCCCACCACCAAGGATATCTTCAAGGGGCAGTGCCTCCGGAAGGTGCTATCCATTATGGAGGACCCTTACCACCTGGGTACGTGCCCTCTTCTACAGGAGCCTGAAGATTCACACTCAACTTTTCAGGAACAGTTTCTTCCCCTTCAGCATTAGCTTTCTGAACAGCCCATGAACCCATAGACCAGGGGTTGCCAACCTGTGGTTCACAGACTCCTTGCCTAATGGCATTGGTCCATGGCATAAAAAAGGTTGGAAACCCCTGCCATGGACCATTATTCTTTATTTGTACTATTTATTTATTTTGTAAGTTGGATTATTTTTGTGAAAAATTATTACAGTAATTTATACTGCAGTGTAAGTGCAAGGCACTTTATGGCATATACTGTATCAGTGATATCCATCTCTAATTCTGCCCTGTCAAATCATAGAACTACAGCAATGTAGAGAGAGGCTACTCAGCCCATTAATCCTATTTCAGCCCCTCGCAAATAAGCCAGAAGGAGACACCAGAGAAGGCAGATGTTGTAATCTACAGCAAAAAGCAATCTGCTGGAGGAACTCATAAACAACAAGAGGTTCTGCGGATGCTGGAAATCTAAAGCAACAAACACAAAATGCTTAGCAGGTCAGGCAGTATCTATGGCAAAGAGTAAACAGTTGACGTTTCGGGCTGAGACCCTTCTTCAGGACTGAATTGGAAGGGGGACGACGCCAAAATAAAAAGGTGGGGGGGAGGGGAAATGGACTAGCTGGAAGGTGATAGGTGAAGCCAGGTAAGTGGGGAACATTTCAGACCAGCTCAGCATGGGCCTCAGCTATGCCAGCCTCTTTGTTGGTTCTGTGGAACAGTCTATGCTGCAAGCATACACTGGTACTGCTCCCCAACTTTTCCTTCACTATATTGATGACTATATTGGTGCTGCTTCCTGCACCCAAGCTGAGCTTGTCAATTTCATCGAATTTACTTCAAACTTCCACCCAGCCCTCAAATTCACTTGGTCCATCTCGGACACTTCTCTCCCCTTTCTCGATCTCTCGGTCTTCTCTGGAGACAGACTGTCCACTGACATATTCTACAAGCCCACTGACTCTCATAACTACCTTGACTATACCTCTTCCCACCCTGCCACATGCAAAAATGTCATTCCCTATTCCCAGTTCCTCTATCTCTGCCGCACCTGCTCCCAGGATGAGGTTTTCCGTTCCAGGACATCTCAAATGTCCTCTTTCTTTAAGGATTGTGGTTTCCCTTCTATCGTCATCAATGATGCCCTCACCCGCATCTCCTCCATTTCCTGCACCGGCTCTCACCCCATCCTCCCGTCACCACAACAGGGACAGAGTTCCCCTTGTCCTCACCTACCACCCCACCAGCCTCCAGATCCAGCACATTATCCTCCGCAACTTCCGCCACCTTCAACAGGACCCCACCACTAAGCACATCTTTTCCTCTCTGCTTTCCACAGGGATCGGTCCCTCTGTGACTCCCTTATCCGCACGTCCATCCCCACAGATCTCCCACCCAGCACTTATCCCCGTAAGCGTAAGTGCTACACCTGTCCCTACACCTCCTCTCTTGCCACCATTCAGGGCCCCAAGCAGTCCTTCCAGGTGAGGCAATACTTCACTTGCGAATCTGTTGGGGTCATCTGTTGCATCCGGTGCTCCCGGTGCGGCCTTCTCTACATTGGTGAAACCCAACGCAGATTGGGGGACCACTTCGTCGAGCACCTCCACTCCGTCTGCCACAACAGACAGGATCTCCCAGTAGCCACCCACTTCAACTCTGCTTCCCATTCCCATTCAGATATGTCTATACATGGCCTCCTCTACTGCCATGATGAGGCTAAACTCAGGTTGGAGGAGCAACACCTCATATGCTGTCTGGGTAGTCTCCAGCCCCTTGGTATGAACATCGAATTCTCCAACTTCCGGTAATTCCCTCCCCCTCCCTATCCCTATATCACTCTGCCCCCTCCCCCAGCTGCCTATCACCTCCCTCATGGTTCTGCCTCATTCTACTACCCACTGTGTTTTCCTCTATTCCTTCTTCACCTTTCCTGCCTATCACCTCCCTGATTCCCCTCCCCCACCCCTTTATCTTTCCCCTTACTGGTTTTTCACCTGGAACCTACCAGCCTTCTCCTTCCCACCCTCCCCCCACCTTCTTTATAGGGCCTCTGCCCCTTCCCTCTACAGTCCTGACGAAGGGCTCCGGCCCGAAACGTCGACTCATCGTTTCCACGGATGCTGCCTGACCTGCTGCGTTCCTCCAGTGTGTTGTGAGTGTTGCTTTGACCCCAGCATCTGCAGAGTATTTTGTGTTTAAGGGGGAAGATCAATGGCTGGAGAGGAAAGAATCTGATAGGAGAGGAGTGTGGACAATAGAAGAAAGGGAAGGAGGAGGGGACCCAGGGGGAAGTAATAAGCAGGTGAGAAAAAGTGAAAGGTCAGAGTGGGGAATGGAGAAGGGGGTGGGGTGAGATTTGTTCACCAGAAGGAGAAATTGATATTCATCCCATTAGGTTGGAGGCTACCCAGATGGAATATAAGGTGTTTCTCCTCCACCCTGAGGGTGGTCTCATTTTAGCACAAGAAAAGGCTATGGAATTTACTCGTCGGAATGAGAATGGGAATTGGAATTAAAATATTTGGCCTGCGGGAAGTTCCGCTTGTGGTGGACGGTGCAGAGGAAGCGGTACTGTAGATGCTAGAAATCTAGAATAATAATCCACCTCATGGTGGAGTTTAGCAAGCCAGGCAACATCTGTGGGCAAAAGAATTGTTGGCGTTTACGATTGAAACTGCATGAGGACTGAGAGTGGGAGAGAGAGGGTCGGTCGATATAAAGAGGAGAGGGGTAACGGACCTACTGAGCAGAGGTGTATGCTGACGGGTAGGTGGTACCAGGGAGGGGTGGGGAATAGGAATAGAGTTGGAGTACTGTGGCATGTGCAGGATAGATGGAGGCAACTAAGAGAGAATTTTTTTTAAACTAAGCCAGAAGAACTATTGCTCTGTTTTCTACTCCACAGATGATTTTCCCACAGTTTATTTTCACAAGGCTGAATTAATTCTGTGTATGACATCCAGATCGTCAGCACCCTCAATAAAAGGAAAGCTGTTACCGATTCTCCTCGGCTACAAATGCACAACTTCCCACTGAGGTTGGGCATTGTCTACAACTAGAGGTCATGGGCTAAGGGTGAAAGGTGAAATGTTTAAGGGGAACATGAGGGGGAACTTCACTCAGAAGGTGGTGAGAGCGTGGAATGAGATGCCAGTGTATGAGGTGGATGTGGGTTCAGTTTCAACATTTAACAGAAATTTGGATAGATAAATGGATGGGGTGGGGATGGAGGGCTATGGTCTGGGTGCAGGTAGTTTGGCATGGACTAGATGGGCCGAAGGGCCTGTTTCTGTGTGTAGCGTTCTATGACTCAACGGACAATCCGTTCATATAAATGAGTGTTGGGAGATTGGTGGAACAGGTTTGTTGGCTGCCATGGGGCTGCAGGCATCTGGAAAGAGCACAAAGTAATGTATATAAAGATGTTGCCAGGACTTGAGGGCTGAGTTACGGAGAAGCTGGATAGGCTAGGACATCATTCCTTGCTACGTAGGAGACAGAAAATGGACACCACAGCACAGTTGTGTAGCAGTTAACGTGACACTATTACAGTTCAGGGCATTGGAGTCAGTTAAATTCCGAGACTATCTGCAAGGAGTTTGTACGTTCCTCCCTATGCCCATATGGGTTACCTCTGAACGCTCCGGTCTCTTCCCACAGTCCAAAGATGTACCAGTTAGTAGGTTAATTGGTCATTGTAAATTGTCCCATAATCAAGTTAGGGTTAAATTGTTGGGTTGCTGGGTGGCACTCATTGGTCCAGAAGGGATAGTTCCACACTGTAACCTCTATATATAATAACAATGAAAGTTCAAAGTAAATTTATCAAAGTATGTCACATCTACTACCTTGAGATTCATTTTCATGCAGGCATTTACAGGAAGAGAAATTACACACAAAGACTGACAAACAACCAATGTGCCAAACTGCCTGTCCCAAAAGCTCCCTGCTGGAAAATGCTACATGGCTATTAAACAAAAACCACACCATCTTCAAAATGTTATCCCCCAGGCAGTTAATCAGATCAGCCATTCTAGTTAGCCCCCTCCCCCCACCCCTCTATTATCTATTACACAAATCACTACACTGTACTGGAAAAACTTCAAACCACTTTTTAAAATGCTACTTACATTATGAATTCATGCTGATATTTATGTATGTATGCACATTTTATTCCACATCTGTATGTTAAACTCTAACTTTAGTTTTACTACAACTCTATAAATACGGAATGTTATTTTTTTTGTTGCATGTCATGTCCTGACCAACACACCACAGTAAGTTCCCACTCAATGACTGCTTTATTAGGTACACCTGTACACCTGCTCATTAATGCAAATATCTAATCATCCAATCAATTTGGCAGCAACTCAATGCATAAAAGTACACAGATGTGGTCAAGGGGTTCAAACTAAACATCAGAATGGGGAAAGAAATACGATCTAAGTGGCTTTGACTGTAAAATGATTGTTGGTGCCAGATGGGGCAGTTTGAGTATTTCAGAAACTGCTGAACTTCTGGGATTTTCACATAGAACGGTCTCTAGAGTTTACAGAGAATGCTGCAAGAAACAAAAAAACAGTGAGTTCTGTGGGTGAAAATGCCTTGTTAATGAGATAGGTCTGAAGTGAATGGCCTGATTGGTTCAAGGTGACAGGAAGGTGGCAGTAATTCAAAAACAACAGTGGTTTGCAGAGCACACAAGATGTATCTAATAAAGTGGCCACTGAGTATATTTGGTGAGTAAAGTTGACCTTGATCTTGTGGAGCACCTCACTGAGTCAAGTGAGTTCCACCAGCAACACAGAGAAAATGCTGGAGAAACTCAGCAGGTCAGGTAGTAAGAACGGAAGTGAATAAATAGTCGACGTTTCACACTGAGACCCTTCTTCAAAGCCGGAAAGGAAGGGGGAAGATGCCAGAATAAAAACTTGGGTGGAGGGGAATGAGGTTAGCTAGAAGGTGATGGGTGAAGTCAGGTGGGTGGGAAAGCTGAAGGGCTGGAGAGAAAGGAATCTTATAGGACTAAAGAGTAGATCATGGGAGAAACAGAAGGTTCTAAGAGTCATGATCGTCAGGTGAGAAGAGATGAGGGGCCAGAGTGGAGAATAGAAGAAGAGGGGTTGGGGATAGGAAATATGTTTTTAACTGGATGGAAAAATCAATATTTGTACCATCAAGTTGGAAGCTACCCAGATGGCATATAAGGTGTTGCTCCTCTACCCTGAGGGTGGCCTCAGAGTGGCACAAGAGAAAGCCATGGACTGACATGTCCGAATGTGAATGGGAATCAGAATTAAAATGTTTAGCCACTGGGAAGTTCCGCTTTTGGCGGATAGGTCAGAGAGGTGCTCGATGAAGCGGGCCCACCAATTTACAATGGATAACGTGAGTGCATGAAGCTGGAGTCTGAGCTGTGTCCTTGCGGAGCACAAGCCTTCTCTATTACTGGTGCATTCCTGGCAAATTGAGTTGCTGTGATCAACTGCAGCCAAAGACAACAGTTTGCAAAGTAATTCTTTTTCAGGCAACATTGTTGTAACTGAGTGGGGGAATCAGGATAACACGGTTTCCCCCTGTCTCAACACCTCCCCCTCCTCTAGCGATGGGAGTACACAGACTCACTCTTCTCATTCCAGTTGACCACAGCTAAGCCTGAGTAAATTCCAAACCCACCATCA
Organism: Mobula birostris; assembly: GCF_030028105.1. Lineage (NCBI taxonomy): Eukaryota > Metazoa > Chordata > Chondrichthyes > Myliobatiformes > Myliobatidae > Mobula > Mobula birostris. The sequence goes on along the minus strand of NC_092375.1, from coordinate 7,052,615 downwards.
GTGGCAGCCTTGGCTTTTTGATGACGCAGGCACAGAACCACTGTTTGCCTGAATGGAAAAATCATGAATTAGAGAGAGACCAGAGATTCCCCCTAAAGAATGAGGGTTCTCAGCTTGAGAAGTGTATATAATGCTTTTCTCAGTACATAGAATATCATAGAACACTACAGCACAGAAACAGACCCTTCGGCCCATCTAGTCCCTGCCAAGCTATTAACCTGCCGAGTCACACTGTTAATCTGCTTAGCCACATTCAATGTTTTAGGAACAGCTTAGATCATAGACCATAAGATATAGGAGCAGAAGTAGGCTATTCAGCCCATGGAGTCTGCTCTGCCATTCAATCATGGGCTGATCCAATTCTTCCAGTCATCCCCACTCCCCTGTTTTCACCCCATACCCTTTGATGCTCTGGCTAATCAAGAACCTATCTCTCTCTGCCTTAAATAAGCTTGTTCCCGTCTGCCCTTAGATTTCTGAATGGACAATGAACAAACCCATAAATACTATCTCAGTCATTTTGCTTTAATTTAACTCTTTAAATACAGTGGATTCTGGTTAATTAGCCCATCATTTGGGGCAGCCACTTATTTGGGACAACGCTCAAAGAACGAAAACTAATCGAGAAAATAGCCAGGATTCCCTTTGTTTATTTGAGGCAGTATGCTGTTTAATAGTGGCAGAGGACTGTTGCCGAACAGTATCTAATTAACGTCAGACACATGCACTCGTGTGGACATTAGAGTAAACAGTTCTTAAATAACATTAGTTGTATATGCTTGTTTTTAAAAAATGATTTTTTTCACTGATAGTTGGCGAGGTATAAACAGTAAGACAATTAAGAACTGTTTTGCTCACTGCAGTTTCAAGCAACAGGCTTGGAGGTGCCAGAAACGGCCAGCAGTGAAAATGAAACAATTTCACTAATTCAACAAGTTAGGAAATGTAATTTGAAAGTATTGACAATCATCTTGAATGTGACAGTGAAAATGAAGATTTTAAGGATGTAATCTTCAAACTCTTTGTTTGGAGGCAGTCCATTATCTAAACTAGGTGTCTGAATCAAAAGGAGGCGGCAGCAATTCCTCCATCGATAACTATTAGGAACTAATATACAGTTTTATGGAACTAATATACAGTCATAGTATTGCTAATGTTCTAACTTGTTATAATTTTTATTTAAATACATAATTTGTGATTCAGTTAAATGGTAGTTTGTCTTTTTTATCCCTTTTAAACTATTACCACGAAACTTCGGCTAATTAGGCCAAAATGTTTTGGTCCCGATGTGTCCCAACCAACCAGAATTGTGTGTGTGTGTGTGTGTGTGTGTGTGTTTGTGTGTGTGTGTGTGTACACTATTTCTTGTTGTAATTTATAGATTTTTTTTGTGTATTGCACTGTACTACTGCTGCAAAACAACACATCTCGTGACATAGGTCAGGGTTGTTAAACTTCATTCTAATTCCCATCTGCCTGCACCTGGCCCGTAGCCCTCCACACACCTCCCATCTATATAATTATCCAAACTTCTCTTAGTTGTCCCAATCAAACCCGCATCCACTACCTCCGCTGGCAGCTCATTCCACACTTCACCTCCATCTCAGGTTCCCCTCAAACCTTTCACTTTTCACCTTTAACCCGTGACCTCTAGTTCTCATCTCACCCAACCTCGGTGGAAAATCTGTATCCCTCATTTAAACATCGAAACATAGAGGCAAATGTAACAACCAACACAGAAAAATTAAAACATTGACAAAGGCTATTTGGCCAATCGAGTAGATGCTGGCTCTATGTCAGAGTAATTCAGATAGTCCCACACGTTTACCCTCTCCCAAAACTCTTCTCTTTCAATTACCAGTGCAGTTTTCTTTTGAACACCATAAGTGCATCTACTCATGAAAAGCATTCTATCTGGATGCAACACGGCTTGCTCTGTCCAAAATCATAAGGAAGAGCAAAGAGTTGCGGACACAGCTCAGCATATCATGGAAACTTTACTGACCACAACACTGGACTCTTCCACAATCTATGGACTCATTTTCAAGGGATCTACATCTCATGTTCTTGATATTATTTATTATTTTTTTCCAACTCAAATTGGTAAAACCTGAGGTACAGGCATAGCCAAGTACACTCATTTCTCAATTGCCAGGAACTTTTGGACGATTCTAGTGGTGTTCAGTATTGTGGCTTTCTGGAGATTTACATAAGTATTGCTGTGTAGCCCTAATTGTTTAATGTTATTGTGTAGTGACTTTGGGATGATACCAGTTGTAAGTGTTACTATTGGGATAATGTATACCCTGTTCATGTTCCATAGTCTTTCAATTTCCTCTTTTAATTCAGCTTATTGTTTTGAGTTTTTCCACTTATTGATTTCTGTAAGTTATGTGTGTTTGTAATGGCTGTCTTTATTAAATAAGTGATTCTTGCTTGTTTATCCTGTATTATTATATGCTGATGGTTATTATGGATTATCTTTTTATAGTAACGGATCAGTCATAATATAATTTGTGGGACTCTGATTCTGTATTTTAATGAGATATGTCTTTTATGAGTTTATTATTATTATTTGCTTTTGTATTGCAGTTTGTCTTCCTCTGTACATTGGTTGTTTGTCAGTCTTTGTGTAGTTTTTCAATGATTCGTAGGTGTCTACTGTAAGTTCCTACAAGTAAATGAATCTCACAGTGGGACATGGTGACATTTACGTGTGATAATAAATTACTTTGAACTTTCTACTTTGAAACCAACCTTCCCCTCCGTGTTGCAATCTTCTTTTGCATTTCTTTTTCTATTAGTTTGATAAACAAATGCTTTGAAATTATCTGAATGGATGGCATGCAAAGGTTCAAAGTAAATTTATTATCAAGGTCACCGTATGTCACCATTTACAACCCTGAGATTCATTTTCTTGTGGGCATACACATTATATACAAGAAATATCTAGGATCAGTGAAAGACCGCACCCAACAGAACAGACAACCACCACTGTGCAAAAACAAACAAACTGCAAATACAAAAAAAGGAGAACAAAATAAATGTAGGCCCTCTTGGTCAGGGTCAACCATGGATGTTGCTTCCTCGCTGTCTATGTGATATTCAAGCCAGGGCAGTACAACATGGAGAGCAAGCTATTGCTCATGTAGCAGACTCCCCCTCTCCACAGAGCTGATGAATCCAAAGGAACGGCAAAGACTGATACAGACTGGCACCAGCTGCATCGCAGAAACTGCCAATCAGCATTAAAGTCAACGTTGAACTGCGTTAGGGACTCAGTCTGGATTTTTCCCTCGGGGTTCACTTCCAAAGTCTTCCTCATGAAGGCAGAAGAGCTTTGAGATCAGAGTTTTCCTTCTTCCAGATGACCTGCCAACCACAGCTGATGATCCCCATCTGCCTGAAGCGACTGGTTTTAAGGTGCCAGTAACCCACCTTTGCTCCTTCTCCTGTCAGTGGAAATGGCTCTGCAGGGCTTAGTAGCTAAACCACACATGATGGCCAGGATGTGGACTTGGTTGTCTATTGTCTTGGTGGAGTCTATTTGAGACACATGCCATTGGGAGCATTTAATAGGTAGTGGGAGCTTATTCCATACCCCCACTACCCCACAAACTTAAGAAACCAACCTTAATAAATAAAAAGCAGTAAGTGTTGAGAACATGAGATGTAGAGTCTGTGAAAGTAAGTCCATAGGTTGTGGGAACCTTTTAGTGATGGGGTGTGAATGAAGTTATCTCCTCTGCTTTAAGAGCCCGATGGTTGACGGGTCATCACTGAACCTGGAGGTGTGGGTGTGGGACCTGAGGATCCTGTAACGTCTTCCTGTTGGCAACAGCGAGAAGAGATTATGTCCTCTCACTTCATCTCAGGAGATGAGTCAATAATAATAAATTACCAATCACCTCCACTACAACCTGACAGTTAACTGCAAACCCAACCATTTGCTGTGTTTTTTTTTGAACACATGCCACTTTTTTTCCCCAGTCACTCGTCTTTTAGTGACCTCTGGTTCTTTGCCCCTCTGCCAATGAAGAAACTCTCCAGCAGTTCTATCTAGGTTTTTTAAAAAATACTCTCAGAATCTCGTTTATTACCACTTCCATACGTTGTGAAATTTGTTGTTTTGCAGCAGCAGTACTGTGCATAAAATATTCTACAAACTACAAAGATTTATATAGATTTATATGAGGGTAGCAGACACCAAAAGAATCAACAAACTCATTCTTAAGGCCAGTGATGTTGTGGGGATGGAACTGGACTCTCTGACGGTGGTGTCTGAAAAGAGGATGCTGTCCAAGTTGCATGCCAGTACTGGGTGGGTACAGGAGTACATTCAGCCAGAGACTCATTCCACCGAGATGCAGCACAGAGCGTCATAGGAAGGCATTTCCTGCCTGTGGCCATCAAAACTTTACAACTCCTCCCTTGGAGGGTCAGACACCCTGAACCAATAGGCTGGTCCTGGACTTATTTCCATCTGGCATAATTTACATATTACTATTTAACTATTTATGGTTTTATTATTATTTATTTATGGTGCAACTGTAACAAAACCCAATTTCCCCTGGGATCAATAAAGTATGACTATGACTAAGATTTTTATATTATATATGAAATTAAATAGTGGGAAAATAGAGCAAAATTAGTTAGGTAGTGTTCATGACTTCATTGTCTGTTTAGAAATCTGATGGTGGAGAGGAGAAAGCTGTTCCTGAAATATTGAGTGTGGATCTTCAAGCTTCTCTACTTCCTCCCTGATGGTAGTAATGAGAAGAGGGCATGTGCTGGGTGGTGAAGGTCCTGAGTGATGGACGTCTCCACACATGCTGCTCTTCACAAGTGGTGTTTTACATTGAAGCCAACAGTTTCCACCCAAGTTCCCTGCTTTCGGCATCTCAAGGACAGCTCCTATCCTGCTGCTATCAGTCTGTTGAATGGTCCCCTTGTACGATAGAATGGGCGCTTGCCCTTACAGTCTACCTCATTACAGCCTCGCACCTCACTGCCTGCCTGCAGTGCACTTCTCAGTAACTGTAGCACACTGTTCTGCGTTCTCTAATTGCCCTTCTCTTGCGCTGATGTGATGACATGACTTGTATAGATGGCATGCAAATCAAAGCATTTCACTGAACCCCAGATTAAAAATCAGGTTTATTATCACTGACTTGTATGATGTGAAATTTGTTGGTTTGCAACAGACTAGTGCAAGGGCATAAAAATGACTATCTATTACAAATTAAATAAATAGTAAGAAGAAAGGTATATAATGAGGAGTTGTTCATGGGTTCAGGGACCGTTTAGAAGTTCAATAGCAGAGGGGAAGAAGCTGTTTCTGACTCCTTGACTGTGGGTCTTCAGCTTCCTGTACCTCCTCCCCAAAGGTGGTAACAAGAAAAGGCCACGTGACTGTAATTAACCAAAATCAGTGGTCCCCAACCACCGGGCCGCGAGGAAACGATATGATTTGGCGATATGAAACGATATGAGTCAGCTGCGCCTTTCCTTATTCCCTGTCACGCACTGTTGAACTTGAAATAACCTACCAAATAACACATAAAACCCAAAATAGCTCTAACATATAGTAAAAGCAGGAATGATATGATAAATACACAGCCTATATAAAGTAGAAATAATGTTTGTACAGTGTAGTTTCACTTAACAGAATCGGGAAGATTAAGCCAAAAGCGATTTGTAGAAAAACAAATCGGCACGTACACGCATGTGCACATCATGTATGCGCACATCACACATGCACACAGGTGCTCACGCAAGGCTTCATGGTCATGGTAGTCTTTCTCGGGGTAAACACAAGTGTCTCGTATTTGACTGCTACTTTTGTCCCTTATTTGGGAGTGAGAAAGTTGGCAACCCTACTTGAATACCCTCCCCCACCCCCTGTTGGCCGGTCCGCAAGAATATTGTCAATATTAAACCGGTCCGCGGTGCAAAAAGGGTTGGGGACCCCTGACCAAAATGATCATGTTTAGCATTTTGCATTTGTAATTAATGTGACAATGGATTATATTAATGAGAAAGGCCATGGTATGAAAGGTATCAATAAGACTGAAAGGGTACAGAGAACATTTACAAGGATGTTGCTGGGATTTGAGGACCTGAGTTATAGGGAAAGGTTGAATAGGTCAGGACTTTATTCCTGGAACATAGAAGAATGAGGGGAGATTCAATAGAGATATACAAAATTATGAGGGGAATAGATAGGGTAAATGCAAGTACGCTTTATCCACTGAGATTGGGTGAGACTAGAACTAGAGGTCATAGGTTAAATGTGAAAGATGAAAGGTTTAAGGAGAACATGAGGGAAACTTCTTCAATCAGAGGAGGGTGAGAGTGTGGAACAAGCTGCCAGTGGAAGTTGTGGATGTGGGTTCGATTTCAAAATTTAAGAGAAGTTTGGATAGGTACATGGATTGGAGGGCTATGGTCCCAGTGAGGGTCAATGGGACTAGGCAGAAGAATAGTTCACCATGAACTAGATGGGCTGAAGGCCCGATTTCTGTGCTGCAGTGTTATATGACTATTGAAAGATTAGCTTAATTTGTTACATGTAGTACAGTGAAATGCATTTTTTGCATTATCGACCAACACAGTCCGAGAATGTGCTGAGGTCTGCCCGCATGTGTCCCTATGTTTCCAACGCCAACAAGGCATTCCCACAATTTATTAACCCTCACTAACCCATACACCTTTGAGGACACCAGAGCCATACACAGTCACAGGGAGAACACACAGACTCCCTTCTGGCAACAGCAGGAATCCAACCCTGATCTATAAGCGGCGCAGTAAAGTGTTACTGTGCTGTTTTAATGGCGGGGAGCGGAGTTAAAGTCCGGCTTTTTTCTTCAGCACATCATTAGAAGTTGAGCTATGGGCTGAGGGAATTAGGCAGCAGACACAACTTGTGTCCGAGCTTTGTTTGTGCGATACTATTACTGTAACTGCGGGGTGATCACTGATTCAGCATGTATGGTTGTCAGTATTAATTTTCAGTCGTCGAGCTGATGTAAGACAGCCCAACTGCAATTGAAGCCACGTTGGATTACTCTGGGGGAAGAGCTGCGCTGTTCTTGTTACAAGTTTGTTCACTCTGTTGTTTGTGGGAGTGGGTCCTTGTGGGTGGGGATGTAATGCAGACATCACAAGCATTCTCTCCTTTCAGTTGAAGGTCATGATCCAGGTTGGGCCTCCTGTTGTTGGTACTGAGGGAGTGCTGTCCTATCCAATGCACTATTTTGGGGATTTTGCATAAACCTAGCCTGTGTCTGCCCTTCCTGGTGAATTTAAAGTTCCCATGACTGCAACTGAGAGGCAGGGGACTTATCCCGGTTTATTCTTGACCCTGTTTTCTCTGGAGTGGTGAAGGCCAAATATGGAGATGATTAAAGATTGGCTTCATTTGTCACTTGTACATCGAAACATGGGGTGAAATACTTGAGGAATAAATAATGAGATAAAGAAAGAGATAAAGATTTTCTTTATTTGTCACGTGTACATTGAAACATACAGTGAAATGTGTCATTTGAGCCAATGGTCAGCACAGTCCAAGGACATGCTGGAGCAGCTGGAAACTGCCCAGAAACATGAAAAAATATGCAGATGCTGGAAATGTACAGCCCGCCCACAGCTCACTAACCCTAACCTGTACTGTCTGACTTCAATATGAGAGGGGAAACCGGAGCACCCGGAGTTTACCCCTGCGGTCACAGGAATGACACACAGCAGCAGGAAATGAACTCCAGTTGCTGGTGTTGTAAAGCATTACACTAAACACTATGTGACCATGCCACTCTGTTATAAAGAAAGGATTATAGATTACGATAGGCACAGGAAGACTAGATATCAGATATCATTATCCCAGGCAGAAATGTCGTACAGCAGGACTCTGGTCTGGACGCAGGTTGTTGGGACTAGGCAATTTAAATGGTTCGGCACAGACTTGATGGACCAAAGGGCCTGTTTCTGTGCTGTAGTTTTTCTATGACTCTGACCACTTCAGGTGAAAAAGGATCAATTCAAGGGAGATACGAGTGGCAAGTTATTTTTATATACACAGAGAGTGTTGGGTGCCTGGAATACGCTGCAAACATTGGTGGTAGAAGCAAGTACGATACAGGGGCTTATATAGGCGCATAACTGTGTGAGAACGGAGGGAGAAAGACATTGTGTAGATAGAAAAAATTAGTTTATTTGGGCATTTGATTATTGATTTAATTGGTTCGGACAACACTGTGAGCCTTGGGGCCTTTTGTTGTCCTATACTGTTCAATATGCTTAAAAAGAAATATAAGGGTCATCATCATCATCATGTGCCCTGTCATATAATGTAGACAATCAAGCTGACCATGATTGTTCTTGGCAAATTTTTCTACAGAAGTGGTTTGCCATTGCCTTCTTTTAGGCAGTTTCTTTACAAGGCGTGTGACTCCAGCCATCATCAGTACACTTCGGAGATAGCCTGCCTGACATCAGTGGTCGCATAACCAGGACTTGTAATATCCACCACCTGCTCTCATGGCTTCACGTGACTCTGACTGGGGGACTAAACAAATGCTACATCTTGCCCAAGGGTATCCTACAGGCGAGCAGAGGGAAGGCATGTCTTACACCTCCTTTAGTAGAGATGTATCTCCACTCTGCCTCCCAAATATAAGGGTATAAAATTAAGACACGAGGGTATAGAATGTATAAAATTATGAGATAGGGTAAACGTGCACAGACATTTCCCAGAGCTGGGTAATCAAGTACTTTAAGGTTTAAGGTGAAAGTGGAAAGACTCAACATGAATTTGAGGGGCATCATCTTGATGCAGAGAGTGGTCTGTATATAGAATGAGCTGCCAGAGGAAGTGGTTGAGGAAGATACAATAAATTAATAATATTTAAAGGGTATTGGAAAGGTAAATGGATGGGATCTGATCAGAGATGTGGTGATTTGGTAGAGGTGTACAAGGTGTACTTAGCCCACTGCTCTACTCTCTCTATGTACTGTGTAACTAGGTATAGCTCAAATGCCATTTATAAACTTGATGATGCAACCATTGTTGGCAGAATCTCAGATGACGATGAGAGGGCATACAGGAGCGAGATACACCAGCTGGTCGAGTGGTGTTGCAGCAACAACAACATTGCACTCAATAGCAATAGGACCAAAGAGCTGATTGTGTGGACTTCTGAAAGGGTAGGGAGAGGAAACACAAACCAATCCTCATAGAGGGATTGCAAGTGGAGAGAGCGAGAAATTTCAAGTTCCTGGGTGTCTAGATCTCTGAGGATCTAACCTGGTCCCAGCATATTGATGCAGCTACAAAGAAAACAAATCAGCGGCTATATTTCATTAGGAGTTCGAGGAGATTTGGTTTGTCACTCGAGAAGTTCTATAGATGTGCTGTGGAGAGCAACCTGACAGGCTGTGTCATTGTCTGATATGGTGGGCGGGGGGGGGGGGGATGTGGGAGCTACAGCACAGGCTGGAAAGAAGCTACAGAAAATTGTAAAATTAAGTCAGCTCCATCATGGGTACTAGCCTCCATAGTATACAAAACATCTTTAACGAGTGGTGCTTCAGAAAGGAGGTGTCCATTATTAAGGACCCCGATCACCAAGGATATGCCCTCTTCTCATTGTTATTGTCCGGTAGGAGGTACAGAAGCCTGAAGGCACACACTCAGCAATTCAGGAACAGCTTCTTCCCCTCTACCAACTGATTCCTAAATGGACACTGAACCCATGAACACTACCTCTCTTTTTAAAATTATATCTATTTTTGCACTATTTTTAATTTAACTACTTAATATACATATATATTTTAATTGATTTTAATTAATTATTTTTTGTATTATCATTTATTGCATTGGGCTGCTGCCGCTAAGTTATCAAATTTCATGAGATTAAACCTGATTCTGATGATACACAGCATAGATGGATTGGATAGAGAGAGACACTTTCCCATGGCAGAAATGGCTAATATGCAGGGGGGCATAATTTTAAGGCGATTGGAGGAACATATAGGGGGATGTCAGAGGTATGTTGTTTACTCAGAAAGTGAATGGGGTAGATAAGTGAGGGACATTTAACAGACTCTGAGATAGGCTCTTTACATATTTACTGCCCATTACACTGCTGGCATTTAGGGCAACAATGAAGTCCCTCACCTCTGGCGGTGTTCAGAGCTTCCTTCATCTTGTCAGTAGCTTCCTCTGTTTTCACAAATGTCAACCATGCATTTCCCAGGTGGAGACTCTGGTATACCTTCACACTCAGATGTAGAAGGATTCTTTGTTGCTGTTTCCACAACAATTTTGCTTTACCAGTCAGGGTTGTTAGCCCTGAGCTGAACCCAGTGGACCTGTGGACCACTCTTAGTCTGGCTTGTACCCTTTGACCTGTTTGGTATGGATGACCCTACCAAGAGCCAAAGCATAAAGTCCTCACTCCAGCCAACATAGCTCTCCAAATCATTGAGGTATGCAAGCCACCAAACCACAACAAGGTTGTGGTCCCCTCGGAGGTAGATAGACAGGCACATGAATGATGGGAAAATGAAGGGCTACGAAGTAGAGAACGGTTAGATTGATCTTGGAATAGGTTAAGAGGTCAGCACAACATTGTGGGCCAAAAGGCCTGTACAGTTGTTGTAATGTTCTATGTCTATGTCAAACATGGTCAGATGGGACTGGCTCAGATGTAGATCAGTAGAGTCAAATGGCCTGATTTCACTTTGTTTCACTCCATGATGGCCTGTATTGTGCTGCAGGTTTTCTATGTTTCTATGATCCCTCATCATGCAAGAACAGATTGCCTGGCTGATTTACCACCTTAAGAACAAGCCATTTTTTAAATGGCCTTAATAAGGTCAAATAAATTCCTTTGTGTCTGTGCTTCCAGCCTGTTGCAGTGAAATGTTTAGAGTTTGGCTGTTGTTCTTGTTGTTGGGCAAGGTTTGATTGAAGACAGCAGGGCTTGGGGGATTGCCACTCTCACAGAATAGAGGAATTGTTGGGCTGATCTGTAAAACTATGGAACTTTGGAAAATGTGTTGCAAAAAGGAAATTGCAGTGAAGCAGGACATTTGGCTTCATGTTTCACCAAGTTGTGCTGTGTGATGGCAAAACGGGAGGAAACTGGGTGCGTTATAACATGAGAACTGAGTGAGATTAAGAAAGGCTCTATTGTACAGAAATTTAACAATTACAGCCTGTGGTTAGAGCTGGGAGTTTGATGTTTGAGTCTGCATTTTCACATGTGCATGTGTGTATGGACAGGAAGGATCTGCAACAGGTAGTCAAAACCGCCCAACGATAGCCATCAAGGACATATACATATAAAGGTGCCATAAAAGGGCCAGTAACATTGTGAAGGATCCCACCCACCCTGCTCATAGACTGTCACACTCCCAGCAGGGAGGAGGCTACATAGCATCCATGCCTGGACCACCAGACTCAAAAACAGTTGCTTACCCAAGCGGTAAGGCTGATGAACACGTCCACCCACTAACCCACCCCTCCTCACCCTCACCACCACTACGTCATCATTTCCTGTCAGAGGCACCTTATGTACAGACACTCTTGTGCCTAGCGTTGCTTTATGGACATACAATCAATCTACCTCTTGACTCTTCTCATCTGTCCCGTTCTCCTGTGGTCAACACTCCTCTCCATTCAGATTCCTTCTTCTCCAGTCTTTAACCTTTCTGACACATTTGACTTCACCTCTCACATTCTGTCTATCCTCCTTCCATCTCCCCAACCCACCTTTTTATTCTGACATCTGCCTCCTTCCTTTCCAATTCCAATGAAGGGTCTCTGTGTGAAACATTGATTGTTTATTCATTTCCATAGGTGCTGCCTGACCTGCTGAGTTCCTCCAGCATTTTGTGTGTGTTACAATAAAATAAAGAACACTATAATAATAAACAAGCACAATAAATACAAATACATAGGATAACTTAAGGAGGTTAGCTAAAAGTTGAGAGATGAAGTTAGGTGGGTGGGGAAAGTAAAGGGCTGGAGAGGAAGGAATCCGATAGGAGAGGAGAGTGAACCATATGAGAAAGGGAAGGAGGAGGTGACAGGCAAATGAGAAGAGGTAAGAGGCCAAAGTGGGGAATAGAAGAGGGGAGGGGAAATTTATTTTACTGGGAGGAGAAATCAATATTCATACTGTCAGATTAGAGGCTATTTTAGCTCACTGTGTTTGTTTATCTTACTGGGTTTTTTTTTTGGTGCCACTTTGGATCTGGAGTAACAATTATTTTGATCTCCTTTACATTTGTATATTGGAAATGACATTAAACAATTTTGAATCTTGAACCTTGAATGTGTGTACCTCATTAACAATGATCTTCTGCTCATTATTCTTGACAAACTGCAGACTTCTCCAGTCTGGATGCAGGGTCTTGGCCCAAAATATCGACTATTTCTTTCCATTGTTTGCTACCTGATCTGCTGAGTTCCTCTAGCATTGTGTGTGTTATTATCACTGACATATTTTGTGAAACTTGTTTTGTGACGGCAGTACAGTGCAAGACATTAAAATTTTACCACAGGTTAGAGAAAAAGGCGCAAAAGAGGAACAAAGGGGTAGGTTCACGGATTGTTCAGAAATCCGATAGAAGTTGTTCTGAAAATGAAGTATTGGGTCTTCAGGCTCCTGTAACTCCTTCCCAGTGGTAGTAATGAGAAGAGGGCTTGTCCCAGATAGTAAGGGTCCTTAATGATGAAAGCCACCTTCTTTTCATGATGTCTTGAGAGATCCGGGGATGGCGAGCCAGACCAGCATTTACTACCTATCCCTATTTACTCCTTAAGGAGATGAATTGATCTTAGTTAGTGGCCTGCTGCAATCCTTCTAGTGAAGATATTGAGGGTGTAGAATGTCAGTATATGTATTTCCAAGTTCAAAGTTCCAGTAAAATTTATTATCAGAGTACATACATGTCACCACATACAACCCGGAGATTCTCTTCCTGCAGACATTCTTAGCAACTGTAAACAGGATCAATGGACAAATTGTGCAAATGTAGATATAACTAAATAGCAATAAATAATGAGAGCATGAATTAATAATATAAAGAGGCTTTAAAGTGAGACCATCGGCTGTGGGAACTCCAGAAATAGACTGAGTGTAGTTACCCCTTTTGTTCAAGAGCCTGATGGCTGAGGGGTACAAACTGTTCTGGAACCTATTCCTGAGGCACTTGTACCTTCTACCTGATGGTGTCAGTGAGAAAAGAGCATGCCCTGGGTGGTGAGGATATTTGAAGATGGATGTTGCTTTTCTATGGCAACGTTTCATGTAGGTGTGCTCAATGATTGGGTGGGTATTACCCATGATATACTGGGCTGAATCCACTACCTTTTGTAGGATTTTCCGCTCAAAGGCATTGGTGTTTCCATATCGGGCTGTAATGCAGCCAGTCAGCACACTTTCCACCACATACCTATAGAAGTTTGCCAAGGTTTTTGATGACATGCTGAACCTTCACAGACTCCTGAAGAATAGAGGTGCTGTTGTGCTTTCTTCGCAATTATATTTATATGATAGGTCCAGGACAGGTCCTCTGAGATACTGACACACAGGAATTTAAAGTTACTGACCCTCTCCACCTCTGACCCTCCAATGATTACAGGCTCATGGACCTCTGGTTTCCCTCTCCTGAAGCCTACAATCAGTTCCTTGGTCTTATTGATATTGACTGAGAGGTTGTTCTTATTACACCACTCAGCCAAATTTTCAGTCTTCCTCCTGTATGCTGATTCCTCACCACCTTTGATATGGCCCACAACAGTGGTGTCATCAGCAAACTTGTGTATGAAGATAGAATGGTGTATGACTCAGAGAGGAAGAGAAGGGAGATGTAGCTGCCCTTGGTAAATTGGCAAATTTATTTATTATTATTACATGTACCGAGAGGCAGTGAAAAATTAAGATTAAGATTAGCTTTACTTGTCACATGTACTGCCATCAGGAATAATGTACAGGAGCCTCAGGACTCACACCACCAGGTTCAGGAACAGTTATAGTGCCTATAAAAACATATATAATTATGAACAGGGTAGATAAGATAGCGGCAAGAAATTGTCTCCACTAGTCGGTGAAACTAGAACTAGGGGACACAGCCTCAAGATTCAGGGTTGTAGATTTAGGATTGAGATGAGGAACTATTTTTCCCAGAGTGTAATGAATCTGTGGAATTCTCTGCCCAATGAAGCAGTGGAGGCTACCTCAGTAAATATATTTAAGAAAAGGTTCAATAGATTTTTGCATAGTAGGGGAATTAGCTGTTATGGGGAAAAGGCAGGTAGGTGGAGATGAGTCATGGCCAGATCAGCCATGATCTTTGAATGGCGGAGGAGGCTCAATGGGCCAGATGGCCTACTCCTGCTCCTATTTCTTATGTTCTTATGAAAAGTATTCACTCCCTTTGGAGTTTTTCATGTTTTATAATATTAAATCACAGTGGATTTAATTTGGCTTTTTTGACACTGATCAACAGAAAAAACTTTCGCATCAAAGTGAAAACAAATTTTTACAAATTGGTTTAAATTTATTACAATTATTAAACACAATATAATTGATTGCGTAATTACACTCCCCCTTCAAGTCAGTATTTAGTGGATGCACCTTTGGCAGCAATTACAGCCTTGAGTCTGTATGGATAGGTCTCTATCAGCTTTGCACATCTGAACACTGCCATTTTCCCCATTCTTCTTTACAAAACTGCTCAAGCTCTGTCAGATTGCATGGGGATTGTGAGTGAACAGCCCTTTTCAAGTCCAGGCACAAATACTCAATTGGATTGAGGTCTGGACTCTGACTTGGCCACTCCAAGTCATTAACTGTGTTGTTTTTAAGCCATTCCTGTGTAGCTTTGGCTTTATGCTTCAGGTCATTATCTTGCTGAAAAACAAATCTTCTCCCAAATTGCAGTTCTCTTACAGACTGCATTCGGTTTTCCTCCAGGATTTCCCTGTAATTTGCTGCATTCATTTTACCCTCTACCTTCACAAGCCTTCCAGGACCTGCTGCAGTGAAGAATCCCCGTAGCATGATGCAGCCACACTATGCTTCACAGTAGAGATGGTGTGTTTTTGATGATGTGGGCATTTGGCTCCCGCCAAACATAGTGTTTAGTCTGATGGACAAAAAGCTCAATTTTGGTTTCATCAGACCATAGAACCTCCATCCAGCTGACTTCATACTCTCCCACATGCCTTCTGCCAAACTCGAGTCAAGAATTCATGAGAGTTTTTTTTCCCAACAGTGGTTTCTCTTTGCCACTCTCCCATAAAGCTGTGGCTGGTGAAGCACCGGGGCAACAGGTGTTATATACTCAGTCTCTCCGATCTCCGCAACTGAAGCTTGTAACTCTTCCAGAGTTATCATAGGCCTCTTGGTGGCCTCCTTCACTAGTCTCCTTCTTGTACAGTTAGGCAGTTTTTGAGGACAGCTTGCTCAAGGCAGATTTACAGCTGTGTCATATTCTTTTCTATTTCTTGATGATAGATTTAACTGTATTCTAAGGGATATTCACCCACAAACAAGAGAAAATCTGCAGATGCTAGAAATCCAAGCAACACACACACACACACACACACCTTGCTGAAGGGTCTCGGCCTAAAATATTGACAGTACTCTTTTCCGTAGAAGCTGCCTGCTGAGTTCTTCCAGCATTTTGTGTGTGTTCCAAGGGATATTCAGTGACTTAAACATTTTCCTGTGTCCAACTCCTGACTTTGCTTTCAATAACCTTTTCATGGAGGTTCTTTTGTCTTCATGGTGTAGTTTTTGCCAGGATACTGACTGACCAGCAGTTGGACCTTCCAGACACAGGTGTATTTTTACTACAATCAATTGAAACACCTTGACTGCACACAGGTCATCTCCATTTAACTGATTATGTGACTTCTAAAACCAATTGGCTGCACCAGTGATAATTTAGTGTGTCATGTTAAAGGGGAGTGAATACTTGTGCAATCAATTATTTTCTGTTTTATATTTGTAACTAATTTAGATCACTTTGTAGAGATCTATTTCTTTTTGTATTTGCATACTGTTGTCTTTTGCATACTAGTCATTGATTTTATTATTGTTATTGGATTAACTGAGTATGCCCACAAGAAAAGGGTTATATATGGTGACATATGTATACTTTGATAATAAAATTACTTTGAACAACAAAAAGTAGAGTGAAATATTTTGTGTGTGTCAAATCAAATCAGTGAGGGTTGTGCTGGGGCAGCAGGCTGAGGGTGGCAGACACCAACACAATCAACAAACTCATTCGTAAGGCCAGCGATGTTGTGGGGATGGAACTGGACTCTCTGACGGTGGTGTTTGAAAAGCGGATGCTGTCCAAGTTGCATGCCATCTTGGACAATGTCTCCCATCCACTACATAATGTACTGGGTGGACACAGGAGTACGTTCAGCCAGAGACTCATTCCACTGAGATGCAACACAGAGCGTCATAGGAAGTCATTCCTGCCTGTGGCCATCAAACTTTACAACTCCTCCCTTGGAGGGTCAGACACCCTGAGCCAATAGGCTGGTCTTGGACTTATTTCCTGGCATGATTTACATATTACTATTTAACTATTTATTGTTTTATTACTATTTATTATTTATGGTGCAACTGTAATGAAAACCAATTTCCCCTGGGGTCAGTAAAGTATGACTATGACTATGATACGTCTTTCTGGGATGTGGGAGGAAGTCCGAGTGCCCGGAGACACCCATGGGGAACTTCCACGCAGCTGGTGCTGTGAAGCATTGAGTTAACCGTTTTGTTACTGTGCTGCACCGTGTTGCTGTTTGAGAAAGTGCAGCGCGGGTAGAGAATAATGTGCAACAGTCTACCTTATCACACTAGGGGACCGTTCAGTAGTCATGTAACAGTGGGATAGAAGTTGTCCTTGAGGTGGTAAGTGCCTTTGGGCTTTTGTATCTTCTGTCCAATGGGAGTGGGGTGGGGGGATATAGAAGGGAGAATGTCCGAGGTGTTTGGAATCTTTGATCATGTTGGGTGTTGTACTTGGGCAGCGAAGTGTAAACCAAGTCTGTGGAAAGGATGCTGGTTTCTGTGAAGTGCTGAGCTGTGTGTCCACAGCTCTCTGTAGTTTCTTGCACTCTTGGAACGAGCTGTCACCGTACCTGCCGTGATGCATCCGGATAGGATGCTGTGTCTGGTGCATCGATTAAAAATGGTGAGGGTCAACAGGGACGTGCCAGGTTTCTAGAGGTTTCTGTTTGTAGTTGTCTTTTGGTCTTTCACATGGATGTGGGTGTTTATTGTCAATTCGTAATTGCCTCTAGAGCCACTGTTGACATTGGAGGGCGATTCTCTGGATCCCTCATCATACCAGAGCAGTTGAGCAGCACGGCAGTGCAGCCTCTACAGCCACTGCCCTACAGCTCCAGTGACGCAGGTTCCTTGCTGACCTCGGCCGCTCTCTTTGTGGAGTTTCTACATTCTCCTTGTGAGTTTCCTCCAGGTGCTCCACTTTCCCCAAAATTTCAAAGACACATGGGTCATGGGTCATTGGCCGCTGTAAGTTTCCCCTGAGTGTGTGGGTGAGAAATAGAATCTTGGGGGGGTGTGGCGGGGAGCAGAATTGATAGGAATTTGGATTCAGATTTATTTATCATATGTACATCAAACTATACAGTGAAATCAGTCATTTGCGTTAATAACCAACGTACCTAAAGTTGCTCTGGGGCAGCCCACATCTTCTGGTGCTAACATAGCTATCCCACAATGCTTAGCAGAACAACACGAACACAACAGACAGCAAAACTCTGCTGTCAAACGCACCTCCCCCATTTCACGCACATCTGCTCTCACTCCATCCTCCCGCCACCCCACTAGGAATAGGGTTCCCCTTGTCCTCACCTACCACCCCACCAGCCTCCAGGTCCAACATATAATTCTCCGTAACTTCCGCCACCTCCAACGGGATCCCACCACTAAGCACATCTTTCCCTCCCCCCCCTGCTTTCTGCAGGGATCGCTCCCTATGCAACTCCCTTGTCCATTCATCGCCCCCATCCCGCCCCACCGGTCTCCCTCCTGACACTTACCCTTGTAAGCTGAACAAGTGCTACACATTCCCATTCTGACATGTCTATCCACGGCCTCCTCTACTGTAAAGATGAAGCCACACTCAGGTTTGAGGAACAACACCTTATATTCCGTCTGGGTAGCCTCCAACCTGATGGCATGAACATTGACTTCTCAAACTTCCGCTAATGCCCCACCTCCCCCTTGTACTCCATCTGTTATTTATTTATATACACACATTCCTTCTCTCTCTCTTTCCTTTTTCTCCCTCTGTCCCTCTGACTATACCCCTTGCCCATCCTCTGGGCTTTTTGCCCCCTCCCCATTTTCTTTCTCCCTAGGCCTCCCGTCCCATGATCCTCTCATGTCCCTTTTGCCAATCACCTGTCCAGCTCTTGGCTCCATCCTTTCCCCTCCTGTCTTCTCCTATCATTTCGGATCTCCCCCTCCCCCTCCCACTTTCAAATCTCTTACTAACTCTTCCTTCAGTTAGTCCTGACGAAGGGTCTCGGCCTGAAACGTCGACTGTATCTCTTCCTAGAAATGCTGCCTGGCCTGCTGTGTTCACCAGCAACTTTTATGTGTATTGCTTGAAATTCCAGCATCTGCAGATTTCCTCGTGTATGAGCAAAACAAGTCATGATCCTCCTTCCCCCTTTACCCACCTACCCCACATACAAGTACAGTGCTCTGACTTCTGGAGAGAACAAAATAGGATTAGTGTGGTAAACAGAAGAGATTCTGCAGATGCTGGAAATCCAGAGCAACACACACAGAATGCTGGAGGTACTCAGCAGGTCAGGCAGATTCCATGGAAATGAATAAACAGTTGACGTTTTTGGCCAAGACCCTTCTTCGGGACAGGAAAAGAAGGGGGAAGAAGCGAGAAAAAGAAGGTGGAGGGAGGGGTAGGAGGACAAGTTAGAAGGTGATAGGTGAAGCCAGGAAGGGATAGGGGAATAAAGTAAGAAGGAGGGAGGTGATAGGTGGAAAAGACAAATGGCTGAAGAAGGAGGAATCTGATAGGAGATGAACGTGGACCATGGGAAAAAGGAGAGGAGGAGGGGCACCAGAGGGAGGTGATAGACCAGTGAGGAGAAGAGGTAAGAGGCCAAAGTGGGGAGTGAATAATTTATTTATTGATTGATTGAGATGCAGTTTGAAGAAGAGGAAAATAGTACTAATGTGGGATTGGTGTAAATGGGTGGTTGATGTTTAGCACAGACAAAGTGGGCCAAAGTGTCTGTTTCTGTGAGGTATCTCTCAGTAAGTCTATGTTCCAATCACAGATTTCATTCTCTGCAAGGTGTGACTGAACCAGATCGGAATTTTTTTTTTTGCAACAATCCATTAGTTTCACAGTTACTGAGACTGGATTTATTTTTCATATTTCTAGGTTTTGTTTAATTATTGGAATTGAATGTCCTCATCTGTTGCTGAAGGGCTCAAACCCACAATCAATGGCCCAGAACTCTGGCTGTTAGCACCGCACTCCACCGAGGGAAGGAGCCATTGAAATAAATCAGAAAGTAATCATCTCGGTGACTTCTTGGCCCAGGAGAGTCATGCATCCTTCAAACTGTGCAGTACTGCTGCTTTTATTAGGTGTGAATTGTAATTTTATGGCTAAGGCACTTGCCTTACGAAACAGAAGGCTGTAGTTTTGAATACCACTCCACCAAAGAATAGTTAGCAACTTGGTAAGAAGTTGCATCAAACTTACAGAAGAGACTGCAAAAGGAAGTATTTTAATATTTTGTTGCTTCTGGTAAGATGGTGGCTGCTACAGGTTCGACAAAGGGCGCTACTATCAGCTTTAAATTTTTTTTTATGATTGCAAGATTCTGCTAGACGGTAAGAACTTAAAGTACTTCAGCTTTACCGCACCAGTGAGTTGCTCGTTGGTGGGAGAAACTTAATGAGCTAGACTTGCTGCAGATCGTGCTGTTGCTTGCATTGGAGAGGCTACGGAGGAACTGGTGCGAGAAGGATGTGCAGTCTAACAGCGAGTGATCGTCCTTGTTGGTTTTCTTGTGATCGCAAGACCCTGTTGGACATTGTTAATGTGGAATGCTGTAAATATGAGTCCGTGCGTATATTTAAGGTGGAAGTTGATCATTTCCTGATTGATTATCAAAGGATATGGTGAGAAGGCAGGTGTATGGGGTTGAGTGGAATCTGGGATCAGCCATGATGGAATGGTGGAGCAGACCTGATGGGCTGAATGGCCTAATTCTGTTCTTATGTCTTATGGTCTAAATCTCCTCTGCATCCTCTGTTAAGCTTCCACATCCTTCCCTTGCATCCCATAGTAACCTAGGGCACATATATACTATTCGACCTCAGGGCCTTGTCTATCCTAAGCAACACGCACTAAATGTTGGAGGAGCTCAGCAGCTCAGGCAGCAACTGTGGAAATGAATAAACAGTCTAATGTTTTTCAAAGGTTCCAGCACATCCTCTTTCTTAACGTCGACATATTTTAGTATAACAGCCTGTTCCGCGCTGTTCTCACATTATTGTTTAGTATCTGGTTCCAGCTCCAGTCCCTAAGTAAAAAAATGTGACCCACACATTGCCTTTGACCTTTCACCTTCTCAACTTAAACCTATTCCCTCAAGTATTTGACTTTTCTACCCTGGGAAAACAATTCTGACTGTTGGCCCTTTATATGCCTCCTACAATTTTACAAACTTCAATCAGGTCTCACCTCAGCCTCTGAGACCCCAGTGTAAGTTTGTCCAACCAATCCTTGTAGCTAATACCCAATCCAAGCAGCATCATGGAAAAGTTCTCCTACTGTGCAAAAGTCTTAGGTACACATATATAGCTGGGGTGACAAAGACTTGTGCACAGCACTGTGTTTGTCAACGTGGAGTCGAGAGTCAGTTTGTAAATCTAGCAGGAGTAAAAGGTGTTGGGACTGGTGAGGATGGAGTGCCACGGGAGGGGTGTGGGACAGGTGGCAGATAAAGAATGCCAAGTGTGGGTGGTGGTGTGGCTGTAGTCACACTCATCCCTGAGACACAAGGCAAGGGGTCAATTGATTCCAAACAATTGTTTTTTTGATCATTACAAAATGTCCCTCCCCTCTCCCATTCCCTCTCTCCCAACTATGATTCCCCTTTCACTTCCTCCTTCCCACTCTCAGTCCACATATCAGAATCAGGTTTATCATCACTCAGATAGAAACACAGAAAACCTACAGCACACATACATCATGATTATTTTGGTAGCAGCAGTACAGTGCAATACATAAAGTTTCTGTAGGATGTCTCCTCTTTTCAAACCTTTCCAATGTAACTCCCACCATCGGACACTTGGTCGCCCTGCCCAACTTTAGGATTTTGCTCTGATGAAGATTTACAAGGAATATCAGCAAAACAAGCAGAGGGAGCTGCAAATACATTTAAGATTCAGAATCTGATTTATTATAGCATAAAATTTGTTGTTTTGTGGCAGCATAGGATCATAAAAAAATGAAGAATTAGGCCATTCAGCCCATTGAATCTGCTCCACTATTCCATCATGGCTGATTTATTATCCTTCTCAGCCCCATTCTCCTGCCTTCTCGCCATAACCTTAGATCCACCCCCCCCATGACTAATGGCCTTCTTTGTAATGCCTCAGTATGTCCCAGGACAGAATCTCTGAAATTTTAACTCCAAGGAATGTAAAGCTCCAGACCCTCTCCACCTACAATCCTTTAATGAGGAGAATTAGTAAGACTCTGAGAGATGCTTGTAATATCCAAGCTTCTGGAGTGGGGTTTGAACCCACAATCTGTTCAGCCTCAGTGTGAATGTTCAGGAATTCAAGGATTCTGACAGTTTCTGATCGTTGCAATGCCACTTTTCCTCCAGCGTAAATTATCTCTCAGTAAACTGAGCAATGAGCTGGGCGAATGTGTGCAAACTGTTCCAGTGATTGGACTGAAATAAACGAGAGGGGAGAGGCAGTTAATTCCAACAGCGCTTTAATCTCCTTCTCGCAGTCACAGGATGAGAAAGATGCTGAAATGTCACAGCACCGTAGCCCATTAGCAAAGTCAATGGGCTGAGCTGTTTCTGAATCCAATGCAATTATCTCAGCTACAGATCACAGAGCTGCAGTTCAATGCTGTTTTGTGCCTAATCTCCCGAGCCTCTCCCATTCCCTCTGCCGCCACTAGATTGACACTATGTTCCATGGACCCAGGAAATGTTGTCAAAGAGAGGGACATTGGAGGATGAGTGTATGGTTATGTGAAATTGTAATCACATGTAGAGGGATAATAAATCAACCATGACTGAACTGCAGCACATACTTGATGGGCCAAATGGGCTAATTCTGTTCCTATGTCTTATGGTAATTTACAGTGGCCAATTAACCTATCGACATCTGATAAATTGTCCTCAGTATGTAGGTGCAGTTCAGAATCTGGGGTAGAAATTGGAGCCAACCAGTCAGAACCAGAATCAGGTTAATATCACCAGCATATGTTGTGAAATTTGTTTATAGATATATTTAATTGTTAAACTAAATAGACATTTAAAAAAGTAGTGAGGTAGTGTTCTTGGGTTCAATGTCCATTCAGAAATTGCATGACGGAGGAGATGAATTTTGAGTGTGTGCTTTCAGAATTCTGTACCCCCTTCATGATGGTAGCAATAGAACAAGGCATGACCTGGGTGATGGGGGTCCTTAATGATGGATGCTGCCTTTTTGAGGCATTGCTTCTTGAAGACGTATCGGATGCTATGTAGGCTAGTTCCCTTGATGGAGCTGACTAAGTTTACAACTCTCTGCAGCTTACTTCAATCCTGTGCCATAGCACCCCCCACCCCCATACCAGATGGCGATGCAGCCAGTCAGAATGCTCTCCACGGTACATCTGTAGAAATTTGCAAGTGTTTTAGGTGACATACCAGATCTCCTCGAACTCTTAATGAAATATAGCTGCTGTTGTGCTCGTGGGAGGAATTGGAATCACACCCAAAGGAACGCACACGTTCTATCAACTGAACTTCATCTCCACTCAGTGGACGAGGGCTCGGTGTGGTCAAAAGGCCATGGCGGAGGTCAGAGGAATGAGCAGGTCTCCAGTCCTGAATAGCTGTCTGTTTATTTATGGCCCTCGGTTCCACACAGACAGATTCTTGAAAGCTCGCGGAGGGACGGTATGTCAAGGAGCTGTCATCCCTACATAAACAGGAAAGCAAAGCGGTGGCTTGCTTTCCAGGCCTGTCTAAGTAAACAAGACCATGGTTCTGCCTCTCCAAGTCTTTCGTTTGTTACTGACCACCATTGTTTAGAGTAGCATGTCTAAATATGCCAATGCAATTCCAAACAGATGGTGTAAACTTGAATGAAATGTTTCAGCCAGGCTGCCTTTAAATTGGAGGCCCTTTCAAGGTCTCCAGCACATCTGAATGCTCTTCAGCCATGAACCCACAGCTGGGCTGCCATGAGGCAGAGGCTCTGAGGGTTTAGGATTGGGCAATCACTCTCATACACCATCAACAGCAACTGCATCTTTAAAGCACCCTTGGTGCCCAAAGGAAGTTTAGCAAGCTGAATTTGACTGGGCCACTGAATCGTCAAAAGGTAGTACCTCAAGAAGGCAGCATCCATCATGAAGGACGCTCACCACCCAGAACATGCCCTCATTTCAATCCTACCATCGTGGAGGAGGTATAGGAGCCTGAGGACTCCACTCAATGATTCAGAAACAGCTTCTTTACTATCATCAGATTTCCGAGTGGTTCGTAACACTACCTCACTATTCCTCTTTTGCACTGCTTAGGCCACAAAACCATCATCTGCTCCGTCCTTTCATCGTGACTAATCCATTTCCTTCTCAGCCCCAATCTTTTGCCTTCACCCTTTATTCCTCCATGCCTTGACCAATTAAGAATCTATCAACTTCTGCCTTAAATATTTGTAGTAAAGACTTGGCCTCTGCCTAGCCCTCTATTTTTCTAAGCTCCATGTACCTATCTAAGAGACTCTTAAAAGACCCTATCGTATCCGCTTCCACCACCACCGCCGGCAGTGCATTCCATGCACCCACCACTCTCTGTGTGAAAAACTTACCCCTGACATCCCCTCGGTACCTATTTCCAAGCACCTTAAAACTATGTCCCCTCATGTTAGCTATTTCAGCCCTGGGAAAAAACCTCTGGCTATCCACACGATCAATGCCTCTCATCATCTGACACACCTCTATCAGGTTACCTCTCATCCTCTGTCGTTCTAAGGAGAAAAAGCCAAGTTCACTCAAACCTATTCTCATAGGTACACCCTCCAATCCAGGCAACATCCTTGTAAATCCCCTCTGCACTCTCTGTATAGTATCTACATCCTTCCTGTAGTGAGGTGACCAGAACTGAACACAGTACTCCAAGTGGGGTCTGACCAATATCTTGAATATCTGTAACATTGCCTCTCAGCTCTTGAACTCAATCTCACGGTTGATGAATGCCAACACACCATACGCCTTCTTAACTACACTGTCAATCTGCACAGCAGTTTTGAGTGTTCTATCGACATGGACCCCAAGATCTCTCAGATCCTCCACACTGCCAAGAGTCTTACCATTTATATTATATTGTGTCTTCAAATTGGACCTACCAAAATGAACCACGACACACTTATGTGGGTTGAACTCCATCTGCCACTTCTCAGGCCGGTTCTGCATCCTATCAGTGTCCCGTTGTAACGCCTGACAACCCTCCAGACTATCCACAACACCCCCAACCTTTGTGTCATCAGCAAACTTATTAACCCACTCTTCTACTTCTTCATCTAGGTCACATAAAAATCACAAAGAGGAGGGGTCCCAGAACAGATTTCTGTGGAACACCACTGGTTACTGACTTCCATGCAGAATATGACCCATCTACAACCACTCTTTGCCTTTTGTGGGCAAGCCAATTCTGGATCCACAAAGAAAGGTCTCCTTGGATCCTATGCTTCCTTACTTTCTGAAGGAGCCTTGCAAGGGGAATCTTATCAAATATCTTACTGAAATCCATATACACTACATCCACTGCTCTACCTTCATCAATGTGTTTTACATCCTCAAAAAATTCAATCAGGCTCGTAAGACACGACCTGCCCTTAACAAAGCCATGTAATCAGATTATGTCTCTCCGAAAGCTCAAAAATTTTGCCTCTCAGGATCTTCTCCAACAACTTGCCCACTACTGAAGTCAGACTCATTGGTCTATAATTTCCTGGGTAATCTCTACTGCCTTTCTTGAACAAGGGAACACCCCTCCAATCCTCTGGTACTTCTCCCATCCCTACTGATGATGCAAAGATCATCACAAAATACCATGCCAATGTATTTTGGTTGCTTATTTTCTCCTTTCACAGCTGCTGCTTGCTCTCTGTATGGACATCATGCAGCCAATAGCTTTTATTTTGCTACTTATGACAACATCAAATCAATGGCCAAGTTTATAGAGAGTTTGAAGGTGGCAAGACAGAAACATTTAGTAGTGACATCTGCTACTCATCCAAACCAACTAAGATGCTCATCTAAGCTCGACCCATGGGTCCATTGACACACATTTGGTCCATGTTCCTCTACACCAGGGGGTTCCCAATCTGGGTCCACAGACCCCTTGCTAAATGAAAAGGCTTCATGGCATAAAAAAGGCTGGGAACTCCTACTCTAAACTCTTCCTGTCCTAAAAACTTGGTGGCGGTGGTGTGGAACAGCAAACAGATGGACACTTGGGAGCGGAATGGAGAATTCAAAGTGTCAGGCAACGGAAATCTCAGGGTGGGCACTGTGGGAGGAACATAGTGCTCCACAGAGGAGTGTGTGGAGAAGGTGACAAGTGGTTGGGAAGTGAGCGGCAAGCATTGAGGTGCGGAGGCTGGTGGAGGGAGGAGACCGTGGAACTAAGCATGGGGATCAGGAGGATGAGTTAGTGTGCGATGAGGGGAAAGTGTTGAGAAATAAGTGTGGATAAGGTGAGGGCTGAGATGAGGGTGGGGGAAGAGTTGGGGCTTAGATTGAGTTGGTGGGGCTTGAGATAGAAGTAGAGTAGATTTCTATCATTGTGGGCTTGAAGGGCCTATACGGTGCTATATTGTTCTATGTTCTATATGTGGTATAAAATTGCTCACGATAGGTGAGGGTCAGTTGGGACTGCGAAGGCCGGTGATGTAATGTGTGTTCATCTCTACAGCCTCATTGAAAGGGCAATGGGACCCTTCAGTTCTTCCCGTCAAGGTTGTGTGTAATCAGTTTTTAGATATGTACACAGTGTGATTAGATTACCGCACACTGGTGTAAGTTGTTCAGTAAACTGTCCAAATTCATTCTGCTGCCCACAGGGTCAAGTGCCTTTAACCCCTTCCTGCCCACCAACCGCCATCTCCACTCCCATGAGATGTAGGAGCAGAATTGGGCCATTTGGCCCATCGAGTCTGCTCCGCCATTTCTTTATAGCTGATTTATTATCTCTCTCAAACCCATTCTCGTGTCTTTTCTCTGTAATCTTTGACGCCCTGACTAATCAAGAAACTATCAACTTCTGCTTTAAATATACTCAATGACTTGGCCTCCACAGCTGTCTGTGGCAATGAATTCCACAGATTCACCACCCTCTGGCTAAAGAACTTCTTCTCTTTTCTGAATTGACGTCCTTCTATTCTGAGGCTGTGCCCTCTGGTCCTAGACTCCCCCACTGTAGGAAGCATCCTCTCCACATGCCCTCCATCTAGTTCTTTGAATATTTGATAGGTTTCATTAAGATCCCCCGACAATTTCTAAACTCCAACAAGTACAGGCCCAGAGCCATCTAACAATCCTCATATGTTAACTCTTTCATGCCTGGAATCATTCTCATAAACTTCCTCTGGAGCCTCTCCAGAGGAATTCCGGGACAGCTTCTTCCACCAGGCCATCAGACTGATTAATTCATGCTGATTCAATTGTATTTCTATGTTATATTGACTGTCCTGTTGTACATACTATTTATTATAAATTACTATAAATTGCACATTGCACATTTAGACAGTGACGTAACATAAAGATTTTTACTCCTCATGTATATGAAGGCTGTAAGTAATAAAATCAATTCAATTCAATGCCAGCACATCGTGCCCACCTGTCCCCTGCTGTTCCACCAGACCCCAGCTCGTTCCATGGGACTCCTTCCGTGGCCTCTGGTGTGCCACGGCTCACTCCCTGCTCCTCTCACACTGCTGCCTGTCAGGATCTCCACACACCCCTTCCCAACCTTCAGTAACACCATGTATCCTTCTGGAGGGAACATCATAGTCATAGTCATAGTGTAATACAGCAGAGAAAGGGCCTTTTGGCTCAACCACGACATCCTCCATTGGTCCCAGTTGCCCGCATTCGGCCCACAACACTCCAAGGCCCTCCCCTCCATGTACCTACCCAAATTCCTTTTAAATGTTTCAATTATAACTGTGTCAATCACTTCCTCTGGCAGCTCATTACAGATATTCACTGCCCTCTGTGTGTCTTGGAGGATGATAGGTACTTGATTAGTCAGGGCATCAAAGGTTACAGGGAGAAGGCAGGGGAATGGGGTTGAGAGAGATAAGTAAATCAGGCATGATGGAATGGTGGAGCAGACTCGATGGGCTGAATGGCCTAATTCAGCTCCTATGTCATAAGATCTTATCTGTGACCTATGGCTTTGGACTCCCCAACCCAACCTTGGGGAAGGATTAAGACTGGCCACCTCATCCCTTAGGATTGTATAAATTTCTATAAAGTCACCGATCAGTGTGTTTGTTTGCTCTGGTTTTCTGCCACATTCCCAAGACTTATGCTTGGGGTTAGTCGGTTGTGGGCGTGCTATTTTGGCACCAGAAACATGGTGACACTTGCAGGCCACCCCCAGCACATCCATGGACTGTGTTGGTCATTGACGCAAACAACACAGTTCGGTGTATGTTTCGATGTACATGCTTATTCTTTTATCATTCCTGTACCTGTGTCATAATCTTTCAGAACATACAGCTCAGGAACAGACTCTTTGGTGTTAATTCTTCTTCCCCTGCGCCATCAGATTACCTAAAGGCACATGAACACCATCTCACTACTTCGTTTTCTTTTTACACTAGTTATTTATTTATTTGTTTGTGTACTTATTTATATTCCTTATAGTAACCTATACAGGTGTTAGAGTAGAGATAGGCCTCTACCAAAGGAGGTGTAAGGCATTCCTCCCCTCCACTAGCCTGCAGGTCACCCTTGGGCAAGGTGTAGCTCCTGGTTACGCGCCCCCCGACCCAATCAGGGTCATGTGAAGCCAATGGAGCAGGTGGTGGGTGGTTGTATGAGAAGCTGGTGCATATCACAAGTCCTGGTTATGCGACCATTGATGCCAAGTAGACAATCTCTGAAGAGTATTGATAATGGCTGGGGTCACCCGTCTTGGTAAGACACTGCCCAGAAGAAGGCAATTGCAAACCACTTCTGCAGAAAAATTTGCCGGGAACCATCATGGTCAAAGACCGCGATCGCCCATGTCATACAACACAGCACGTGATGATGATGATGATTGGAACTGATAGTAATTTTTTATCTATTGTGTTGCACTGCTGCCACAAAACAACAAATTTCACGATGTATATCAGCGATAATAAACCAGATTCTGATATTAAGGCGTGATTAATGCACAGTGCTACAGTAATCTCTTCTGTCTGCCCATGCTATATATCGCTTTAGCTTCTGCATGTTGGCTTACATGTGTGTATATGTGTATACTGTATGCAACATGCACATGTGTGTATGCATGTGTATCATTGAGTCAAAGGGCACTACAGCACAGAAATAGGCCCTTTCTCTGCGCCGAACTATTCTTCTACCTAGTCTCATCGACCTGCACCTGGACCATAGCCCTCCGTACCGCTCCCACCTAGTACTTATCCAAACTTCTCTTAAACGTTGCGATCACACCCGTATCCACCATTTCCACTGGCACCATTCCACACTCGCACCACCCTCTGAGTGAAAAAGTTCCCCATCATGCTCCTTTTAAATATTTCACCTTTTACCCTTAACCCACGATCTCTGGTTCTATTCTCTCCCAACTTCAGTGGAAAAACCTGGTTTCTCTCCACTGCCCATGATGCTGCTGGTGTTTATGGCAGCAATGAAGGTCCTCCTCCTCTGGTAGTGTTCAGGCTCCATTCACCATCTCAATAACTCGGCTTTTACCTTTGTCAGTCATGTAAGTCCCAGAGGATACTCAGGAATAACGCTACACTCAGATGTAGAAGGATTCTTCATTGCTGTTTCTGTGACAGCTTTGTTTGACCAGTCATTGCTGGTAGCCCTGAGCTGAACCCCTGAACCCGGAGGACCGGTGGACCATCTTAGTCTGACCTGTTTAGCATGGGTGAATCTACCAAGAGCCAAGACACAAGGCCCTAACTCCAGCCAACAGAGCTTTCCAGGTCACTGAGGCACGCAAGCCTCCAAATCACAACAAGGTTGTGGTCCTTCTGGAGGATTTAGCCTATCTATACATCTCACAATTTTTGCATGCCTCTATCAAATTGCTCCTTATTTTCCCTTACTCCAGGGAATAAAGTCCTTACTTTTCCCTAAAACTTGCTGTACACAATCATGACACCCCACTGTAGCGTAGTGGTTGATACGACAGTATTACAGCTCAGGGTGTTTCAGGGTTCAATTCCAATGCCGTCTTTAAGGACTGTGTACATTCTCCCTGTGACTGCATGGGTTTCCTCCCACATTCCAAAGATGCACCAGTTAGTAATTTAATTGCTTATTGTAAATTGTCCTCTGATTTGGCTTGGCTTAAATAGGTGAGTTGCTGGGTGGCGATGCTCTTAGGAAAGAAAAAGGCTGTTCCGTCCTGTGTCTCTAAATAAATAAATGAAATCCAGTCCTGCATTTTGATCTTAGTGTGCATGCGTGTGGAATTATATGTATTCATGCAAATGTGTTTGAATGTGTGTGTCAGGGTATATATGTGCATGTCTGTATAGAGTATATGCATGTGTCTGTGTGTATGGTGCAGTATTTCTGTGAGTGAGTGTATGAATGCAATTGTGCGTGTGTGTGTCTGTGAGTGAGAGTGTGTGTCAGAATCAGGTTTAAGATCACTGGCATATATATAATAGTTAAATTAAATAAGTAGCGCAAAAAATAGAAAAAAAAGTAGTGAGGTAGTGTTCATGGTTTCAATGTCCATTCAGAAATCAGATTGCAGAGGGGAAAAAGCTGTTCCTGAATCGTTGAGTGGGTGCCTTCAGAATTCTGTACTTCCTCCCTGATTGTAACAATGAGAATACGACATGACTTGGATGATGGGGGTCCTTAATGATGGAGGCATCTTTTTGAGGCATCGCTTCTTGAAGATGTCCTGGATACTGTGGAGGCGAGTGTCCATGATGGAGCTGACTGAGTTTACAACGCTCTGTAGCTCACTGTGTGTGCGCACATGTGTGTGTGTGTGTGTGTGTGTATGTGTGCGCATGCGCACACACACAGACACATCTGTTAACGTTTTAAAAGCATTTGGTGAGGACTGTGAAGGGGGAGAGAGAGGTTGGAGGAGAGAGAGAGAGAGGGTGTCAGAGGGCTCAGATTGTAACGGGCCTTGAATTGCAATTTCTCCTTTTACACCCTTTCCAACTCTTTCATCTGACTGGAATTTTCTGAAGTTTAATTGCTCAGCAGGTCTGACAATTGTCACATTCATCCGAAGCAAGGAAAACTACCAGTCATCAGCCTGAAAAATGAAGATTGTGATTAAATCCTGGGCGGCTGGGTAACTTATCTCATCACAACATTCAGTACGGAACCAGCAGAAATTACACAGGCATTTTGTTCCCCTCCTCTGATCTTTCTCTCATCTCTTCAATGGACACCGTTCATGACTGTGTTGACTGTCTCTGCAGTGCAGTCCCTGATGAACCGACTCTCCCCGGGGTATAGTCCCTGATGAACCGACTCTCCCCGGGGTATAGTCCCTGATGAACCGACTCTCCCCGGGGTATAGTCCCTGATGAACCAACTCTCCCTGGGGTACAGTCTCTGATGAACTGACTCTCCCCAGGATACAGTCCCTGATGAACTGATTCTTCCTGGGGTACAGTCCCTGATGAACTGACTCTCCCTGGGGTACAGTCCCTGATGAACTGACTCTCCCTGGGGTACAGTCCCTGATGTACCGACTCTCCCTGGGGTACAGTCCCTGATGAACTGACTCTCCCTGGGGTACAGTCCCCGATGTACTGGTTCTCCCCAGAGTACAGACCCTGAAGGTATCAACTCTCCCCAGGATACTGTCCCTGATGTACTGACTCTCCCTGAGGTGCTGTGTCTGTGATATGTTGAACCTCTCTGGTTCCTTAAAATTGTCATAGCCGGGCAGGTGGAGGGATGGTGTTATAACTCTGATAACAAACCTCCACTGCCTTGTGGCAAACCCACTCACAGGGAAGACTTTGGGAGCAAACCCCGAGAAAAAACTCGGAGCTGGAGTCCCTCAGGCAGTCCTATGTTGAGTTCAACACTAACGGGCAACTCCTGTGACGCCACTGGTGCCAAACTGTACAGGTCTCTACCACTCCTTTGGATTCATCAGATGTGGAGAGGGGGAGCCACAGTTTACTTCCCATATAATACTGCCCTGACTTGTGTGTGAGAGCTTAGGTGCAACATCCATGGTCGACCCTGATCAACGGAGATCCTGCTACTGTCTGTAGCTTCATTCATTCCTGTGCATTTGAGTTGCTGTATCAGACCATGATGCAGCCAGGCAGGGTGCTTTCAGTGGTGTATCTGTAGAAGTTTGTTAAAGTGCTCAGTGACAAGCTGAACTTCCTTAACCTCCTGAAAACTGGTGCTTTTTCCTTATGATTGCTTCTGTGTGCCGGTCCCAGGCAAACCATCTGATGTGTAAATGCCCAGGAGTTCATAACTTTGCCCCTATACTCAGGTGAAATTGGCCTGAAGTTAACAAATGACACAGACCTAGATTGGACTGAACTGAATATGCCTGGAATGGTTTGATGACTTGTAGTTTGCTGTTTTATATTCTGTGTTTTTCGCTTTTTTTGTCGTTTATGCGATTTGATATTTTGTTTGCACGTTGGGTATTTGATGTCTTTGAACGGGTTCCATGGTTTTCTTTTGTTCTTCTGTGGCTGATGAATCTCAGGGTTGTATACTGCATAAATACTGTGACAATAAATGTACTCCAAATCTTTGAATCTTGAATCCCCTTGTTTGAGATTCTCCCACTAGTGAAAATACCTTAATGTCTAACCCCACATCCTTTGATTCCCAGAATATTATTTTGAATATACTCAGCAAATGAGGTTCCAAGGACCTCTTGGGTAGGCAGTGCCAAGGTTTATCATTCTCTGGGTGAGGACATGTCCTCTCATCTCAGTTCTGGATGGCTGCTTCTTCTAGGACAGTGACCATTGGTGGGATACACTACTGTCAATCAAAATGTCACCCCTACATCTACTTTTAAAGCACCTTGTACATTTTTGGAATTGAAATTGGTTTATTGTTGTCACATGTACTGAGATACAGTGTAAAACTTGTCTTGCATACTGTTCATACGGATTAAATCATTACACAGTGCATTGTGGCAGAATAACGCACAGAGTCCTGGAGAAACTCAGCAGGTCAGGCAGCATCGGAAATGTTTTGCTTATGGGTCTTCCTCCTACCTTGCCCCACTGCCCCATCCAAGAGGTAACTCAGCACCTGAATCAGTGACCCAATGCCCCCTTTTACGCTGATCACTATCCCAAACTATCCACAATTTCGGTACCTACAGTAAATGACGTGCAAATGTCAGTGGGAGATAGTGGAGATCTTCCATTCCAGAGACAAGAATCTATGCTGACACTCTAATACAATATTCAGAAAGCCAGAGAGAGATACAGAACTGAAACAGACCCTTGGGCCAATTGAGAGCATGTTGACTATCAATGGCCCATTAAGACTATGCTACACTAACGCAAGAGATTCTGCAGATGCTGGAAATCCAGAGCGACACGCACAAAGTGCTGGAGAAACTCAGCAGGTAGGGCAACATCTATGAACAGTCAATGTTTCAGGCTGAGGCCCTTCATTAGGACTGGAAAGGAAGGGGGAAAAGCCAGAATAAGAAGGTAGGGGGAGGAGGGGAAGGATTTCAAGCTGGAAGGTGATAGGTGTGTGGGGAAACGGAGGAATGATGTGAGAAGCTGGCAGATGACAGGTGGAAGAGGTAAAGGGCTGGAGAAGAAGGAATCTTATAGGAGAGTAGAGTGGACCATGGGAGAAAGAGAAGGTGGAGGGGCATCAGGAAGAGGCGATAAGCAGGTAAGAAGAAGAGATGAGGTAAGAGGGGGACCAGAGTGGAGTGGGTAATTGAAGAAGATGGGAGGGGAGGAGGTAATGCTGATCCCAATTTTGATTCTCCCCCACATTCCCATCACCTCCCTCATATTCTATCAGTTACCTACCTTTTGCAGGCAATTTACAGCAGCCGATTAACCCACCAACCTGCATGGCCTTAGGATGATGGAGGAACAAAGAGGGGAATGTTGCCTTGGGGACCTGAGTTACAAGGAGAACTTGTGCAGCCAGGGTGAAAGCACACAGTCTTTTTCCCCCCCAGGGAGATGCTGCTAGAGACGGGGTTAGGACAGCCCGGTGGTGTCGTGATTAGCACAACGCTTCAGAGTACAGGCAGCCCAGGTTCTATTTCCACCGCTGTCTGTGAGGAGTTTGTATGTTCTCCCCGTGATCAAATGGGTTTCTTCCGGATGCTCTGCTTTTCTCCCATGGTCCAAAGACTTACCAGTTGGTAGGTTAACTGGTCATTGTAAATAGTCCCGTGATTAGGCTAGGATTAAATTCAGGAATTGTTGGGTGGCTTGAAGGTCTGGAAGGGCCGGTTCCATGCAGTATCTCAATAAATACTGTAAATATATAAGCAAACCACAAGGGGATAGAGGTTTAAGATCCAAGGTGAAAGATTTTAAAGGGACATCAGGGGTAGTTTCTTCATACTGGCAAATGCTGGTGCGTGTTTGGAACGCTGCCCGAAATTGTGGTTGAGGCTGGAGCACCAGAACCATTTGAAAGCCATGGATAACTGCATGGATCAGAGAAGCTTGGAGGGCTGCGGGCCAAACCCGTGCAGATGTGATTAGGTCACTGGGCATCCTGCCCGTATGGAGCAGTTAGGCCGAAAGGCCTTTTTCTGTGCTGGGTGACTCCATGGCATTCAGACGAAACCTGCACAGTCACAGCGAGAACACATAAACTCCACAGTGCCCGAGGTTAGGATCAAATCCAGGCATCATTTCTGCTCACTGTACTACTGTGCTGGGCCCCAATATGAAAGAGCTGATTTCTCCCCCTCCCTCTTCTCCCTTTGACAATTCCCCATTTTGTCTCCCCTCTCATGCCTTCTCTTCTCCTTACCTGCCCATCACCTCTCCCTGGCGCCCTCCTCCTTCCCCTTTTCTCCTGGTGCACTCTGCTCTTGTTGCATGGAACGGGGAAACCGAAACGCAGGACACTGGCACGGAGATAGAGTTAGGATGCAGACGAGGGCGTGAGCGTGGTTGGAGCTGAACGGCAAATGGGAGACAGGCGGCAGGCAATACTTATCTTGACACGGAACCTTGCTGGAGCTAACCAGCAAACAGGAAAGGCAAGCAGCAGGCAATACTTATCTTGACACGGAGAGACAGTTACACAGGTAAACCTCGGTACGGAAGTAAAACTTAGAATACACAATCCTAACCAGCCGGGAACGTGAATTACCACACTGGCTAAAACAACGATCTGGTGATGAGTGGATGCAAAGCTGGGAAATTTGCGCTGCAGGTTTAGATGAGAATCAGGTGTGTCGCAATCAAAGGAAATTAGGAGAATATAGGGAATTAATGGTCGGGACCATAACAGTATTTCCCCCTCAAGGGGAGCCTCCAGGCGAACCACCAGCCCGAATTGTTGCGATGGAAGTCTCAGATGAGGGTAGGGTCTAAGATGAAGGAGCGTGGAATCCAGGTGCGCTCCTCAGGACCGTATCCCTCCCAATCGACCAGGTACTGGAGACCCCTGCCTCGGCAGCGCACATCCAGTATTCACCGGATGGTGTAAGCTGGGTGATCGTCGATGACCTGGGCAGGTGGAGGAGGTTAGGGCTGGCAGACATGGGTATCAGTTGGGAGATGTGGAACATGGGATGAATGCACATGGATATGGGTAGTTTGAGTCTGACCACCGAGGGGTTGACGATGCTCTCGATTTCGAATGATCCAATGTAACGAGGGGTGAGTTTCTTGGATTCAGTTTTGAGGGGGATGTCTCTTGAAGAGAGCCAAACCTTCTGACCAGGCTGATAGTTGGGTGCTGGAATCCGGTGGCGATCGGCGAACCCCCAGTTGCGGTCAGCGGAGCGGCGCAGGGCCGAGCGTGCATCCTTCCAGACCTTGCGGCACTGGCGGAGATGGGCCTGAACTGAAGGCACAGCAATGTCGTTCTTCATGGGCAGGAAACGGGGGGGGGGGGGGGAAGGGGTTGATAGCCTAGGGAGCATTCGAAAGGAAACATTCCAGTGGCAGCGCAGACCAGGGAGTTGTGGGCGTACTGAACCCAAGTGAGATGGGTGCTCCAGGATGACGGGTTGCTGGTGGATATGCAACACAGTGCTGCTTCCAAGTCCTGACTGGCTCGCTCTGTTTGACCGTTAGTCTGTGGATGGAAACCGGAAGACAAACTCATTGAAGCTCCGAGAGCTTGACAGAAGGATTCCCAGACTTGGGAGATGAACTGGGGGCCCCGGTGAGAAACAATGGCAGAGGGAATTCCATGAAGGTGGAAGACGTGTTGGACAAGGAGGTCGGCTGTTTCACGGGCTGTAGGGAGTTTGGGAAGGGCTATGAAGTGCCCAGCTTTGGAGAAACAGTCCACCATGGTGAGTACAGCAGTGTTACCGTGTGAAGGGGGTAGTCTAGTGACGAAATCCAGAGCTATGTGGGACCAAGGGCAGCCAGGGACAGGTAGGGGACGAAGCAGCCCAGCAGGTGGCTGATGGGAGGCTTTTCCGCAGGCCCAAACAGAACAGGCAGAGACAAAGGAGCGAGTGTCAGCATCCATGGTGGGCCACCAGAAATGTTGCTTCTAAAGGGACAGAGTTTGACTGATTCCAGAATGGCAGGCGAACCGGGAAGTATGCCCTCACTGGAGAACCTGAGACCAGACAGAGGCAGGCACAAAAAGGTGACTGGGGGGGGGGGGGGGGGGTGTCCATTGTCTGGGTCAGTTTGAGCCCGTTGGTCCTGTTTAACTACGGACTCGATCTCCCAGGTGAGGGCAGCCACAACACAGGATGGTGGAAGGGTAGTATCAGGGTTGGAAGGGTCCTCCTTGGAGAGGTGTTGACGAGAGAGAGCATCTGGCTCACGTTCTTGAAACCAGGACAGTAGGTGAGGGTGAAATTGGAAGTGGCCAAAAAACAGCGCCCAACCGGCTTGGCGGGAATTATGGCATTTAGCTGTCTGGATGTATGCCAGGTTCTTATGGTCGGTCCAGATGATGAATGGATGTTCTGCTCCCTCCAGCTAGTGCCTCCACTTCTCCAAGGCGAGCTTGAC
The DNA here is from genome assembly GCF_030028105.1 of Mobula birostris. Lineage (NCBI taxonomy): Eukaryota > Metazoa > Chordata > Chondrichthyes > Myliobatiformes > Myliobatidae > Mobula > Mobula birostris. The sequence continues at coordinate 7,015,908 of NC_092375.1, read as the reverse complement.
AGCCAACACTTCCCGGTTCCCAACGTTGTAGCTCCGTTCAATAGGGGATAGACAGTGACAGAAGAAGGCACAGGGATGGAGCTTTTGGTCTGGGATGGAGCGTTGAGAGAGTTGGAAGCGTCTACTTCCACAATGAACTGGCGAGATGGGTCAGGTTGGACCAGGATGGGAGCTGAGGTGAAACATCTCTTCAGCTCTGAGAAAGCTGAGTCCGCTTTGGGGGTCCAGTGGAAGGGGGTCGTAGGAGAGGTGAGCTGAGTAAGGGGCGCTGCCACGCGGCTATAGTCCCAAATGGAGTGCCGGTACAAATTGGCGAATCCCAGAAATCGCTGGTGTTGTTTAAGCGTCATGGGTTTGGGCCACTCTGCCACCGCTCGGATCTTTTCGGGATCTGCCCTCACCTGTCCGCTGTCAATGATGTATCCCAGGAAACTGACAGAACAGGCGTGGAATTTGCACTTCTCTGCCTTAACAAATAGCTTGTTCTCCAAAAGTCTCTGAAGAACCTGGCGGACATAGTGGCTGTGCTCCTGGAGATTACGGGAGATGTTTAGGATGTCGTCCAAATAAACAAAAACAAAACAGTTAATAAAGTCCCTAAGGACGTTGTTGGCCAAAGCCTGGAACACTGCGGGAGTGTTTGTCAGGCCGAAAGGCATCACCAAGTATTCAAAATGACCAAGGGGATTGTTAAAAGCTGTCTTCCATTCATCTCCCTCCCGTATCCTGACCAGGTGATAGGCATTCCGCACGTCCAGTTTAGAGAAAATTGTGGCTCCGTGAACGGGCTCGAATGCTGAGTTGATCAGGGGCAGGGCATACTTATTCTTTATGGTGATGTTGTCCAGGCCACGGTCGTTGATGCATAGGTGTAGTGAGCCGTCTTTCCTCCCCGCAAAGAAGAAACCAGCTCCTACAGGGGAAGATGAGGGTCAGATGATGCCAGCTGTGAGGGAGTCATTTACGTACGTCTCCATAGCTTCTGTTTGTGGGCGGGACAGGTTGTACAGCTGACTGGGGGGGGGTGGGTAATGAGGCTCCGGGGAGAAGGTCAATTGTGCAATCATAAGTGTGATGTGGAGGCAGAGAAAGGGCCCGTTGCTTGCTAAACAATTCTTCCAGATCGTGATACTCTACTGGAACCTTGGACAGGACAGGGGGCTCAGAGGCGGACGGGGTCACAGTGACCTCCACTGGGGGAGGGGCTGATTGCAGACAAGAGGAATGGCGGAACGAGCTCCAGCTGACTATCCTCCAGGCGGACCAGCCGATGTGGGGGTTATGACGGCTTAACCACGGGTGGCTGGAGAACTATAGGGGCTTGAGGAGAGGAAATTAAATTGAATTGTACCTGTTCCCGATAGTTTCCGGAGAGATGGAGAAGCAGGGGTTCCGTGCAGTGTGTGACTCGGGCCAGGAGTCTACCGTCCAGTGCCTGGGCGTCATAGGGGGTACACAAAGGCTCACGAGGAATTCCGGCTTGGAAGTTTTCATTCCATGACGTTTCCCTCTGCGCTGGAGTCCACTAGTGCTAACAGAGGCAAGGACTGTTGGTTGTAACACAGAGTGGCTTAAAGCTGCATCCGGGGTCAGGGTACGGAAGGGAACGTTGTCTGACTCACCAGGGTCCCTCCTGCTACTGGTGAGCCCTCCCCTTTTGGCCGAAGGGGTCAGGTAGCAAGGAAGTGACTGGACTAGCCGTAATATAGACACTCACCCGCTCTCATTCTCCGGAGTCATTCAACACGAGAAAGGCGGTTCCGTCCCAGCTGCATGGGTTCCTCTCCCGGGGCGGTGGAAACAGCCGGGCTGGGGGCTACTCGGGGTGCAGGAGGAAGAGAGAAGCTTGTTCTGGTGGGAGGCGGTAATGAGTGCCGAGAAGTGGCCAAAGGTGGTGGACAACCAGTTCTCTCTCTATGGCGTTCTCGGAGGCAATTGTCCAACCTGGTGGCCAGGGAGATCAGGGAATCCAGGTTGTCGGTGTCGTCTCTTGCCGCCAACTCGTCCTTCACCAGGTCGCTGAGTCCATTCCGAAAAACCCCCTGGAGTGACTCATCGTTTCACCCCGAATCAGCCGCTAACGTCCGGAACTCCACGGAATATTCAGCAACACTGCGGGAGCCCCGGCGGAGAGTGAGTGGATACTTGGCGGCGTCTTTACCGTGGACGGGGTGGTCAAAGATCTTCCTCATTTCCACCATAAAGGTGGCAAAAAAAGAGCAGATATCCGGTTGGTTGTCCCAAACTGCTGTAGCCCACACTAGTGCACTTCCCCGCAGCAACCCCATGATGTAAGCAATCTTTGACTTATCCGTGGAGTAAGTTGACGACTGCTGTTCAAACAGCAGGGAGCACTGAAGGAGGGAACCCCAGCACTTCCCCAAATCTCCAAGGTAGTGCTCCGGCTCTGGTACATGAGGCTCTCTGGGCAGGGGAGTTGGTGACCGTGGGGGGGGTTGCCACAACAGGTTGTCTGGGCTGGCTAGGCTGGGTTCCAGGAGTGGGTTGAGTGAAATGAGTGGAGACACGGTCCACCTGGTTACCGATCTGCGTGACGTGAGCAGACAGGGAACGGAGGTTCTCCATGACCTTCCAGAGGAGTTGGTTGTGCTGTCCCGGTAGGGTACCCTGGCTGGTGAGGGGTTGTTGAAGGGTGTTTGTGTCCGCTGGGTCCATGGTGGCCAGATCGTTCTGTCGCATGGAACGGGCGAACCCAAATGCAAGACACTGGAATGGAGATAGAGTTAGGATGCAGACGAGAGCGTGAGCGTGGTTGGAGCTGAATGGCAAACAGGAGACAGGCAGCAGTCAATTCTTATCTTGACACGGAGCGTTGCTGGAGTTGAACGGCAAACGGAAAGTCTGGCAGCAGACAATACTTATCTTGATATGGAGCATTGCTGGAGCTAACCGGCAAACAGGAAAGGCAAGCAGCAGGCAATACTTATCTTGACATGGAGAGACAGAGTTACACAGGTAAACCTCGGTACTGAAGTAAAACTTAGAATACACAATCCTAAGCAGCCGAGAACCTGCATTGCCACACTGGCTAAAACAACGATCTGGTGATGAGTGGATGCAAAGCCAGGAAATAAATGCTACAGGTTTAGATGAGAATCAGGTGTGACGCAATCAAAAGGAATTAGGAGAATATGGGGAATTAACGGTCAGGACCATGACAGCTCTCCTATCAGATTCCTCCTTCTTCTGCCCTTTACCACTTCCACCTATCACCTTCCAGCTTCTTACTTCATTCCCCCCCCCACCCACCCTCCTTCCCCCTCACCTAGTTTGTACTCCCCACCCCCATCTTTTTGTTCTGGCTTCTCCCCCTTCCTTTCTGGTGCTTTTGAAGGATCTCAGCCCAAAGCGCCAACTGTTCATTTCCCTCCATAGATGTTGCCTGACCTGCTGAGTTCTCGCATGAGAAAATCTGCAGATGCTGGAGTTCCAGAGTACCTCACACAAAATGCTGGCAGAATACAGCACGTCAGGCGGCACCTGTAGAAAAGGGTAAGTAGTCAACGTTTCGGGCCAAGACCCTTCTGCAGGAAAAAAGCAGGGTCTCGGCCCAAAACGCCATCTGTTTACTCTTTTCCTTAGGTCCTACCTGGCGTGCTGAGTTCCTCTAGCATTTTGTGTGTGTGTTATTCAAGATTTCCAGCATCTGCAGAATCTCTTGTGTTTATGAAAGATATGCTGGTCTGTTTGTAGGTAAAGTACTCTATTGGTGGGATATAAAGACTACGACTAGAGGTCATGGATTAAGGGTGAAAGGTGAAATATGTGAGGGGAATACGAGGGGGAACTTCTTCACTCAGAGGGTGATGAGAGTGTGTACTGAGCTGCCAACGGAAGTCGCGAATATGGTTTTCATTCAACACTTAAGAGAAATATGAGTAAGTATATGGATGGTCGATGGGACTAGTAGATTAATATTTCAGCAGGATCTAGGTGGGCCGAAGGGCCTGCTTCGGTGCTGTAGTGCTCTATGATTCCAAGACCCTGACGGATGTGAAAGGACTTGTCTACATCCTGATGAAGTAGAGGGTCGGTTGCATTAACCTTTAATCACCATAATTATAGTAGATTATCTGGTCATTATCATATTACACCCTGTGGGAGTTCAATGTGTGGAAATTATTTTATTGTGTTCACCTACATCAGTACTTCATCAGGTGTGAGTCACACATGGTTCCTGAAATGGATGTGAAGGCACTTCAGAAATGCAATTGTAGCAGCCTGTGAAATAGGCTGCTAGACCCTAACTAAACACGAGGAATTCTGCAGATGCTGGAAATTCGAGCAACACACATCAAAGTTGCTGGTGAACGCAGCAGGCCAGGCAGCATCTCTAGGAGGAGGTACAGTCGACATTTCGGGCCAAGACCCTTCGTCAGGACTGCCGAAGGGTCTCGGCCCGAAACGTCGACTGTACCTCAGACCCTAACTAAAGTAAGGATGAGGGAACATAGCTCTCCCATCCTGGCTAGACTGCATTGGCTTCCTAAATTGATTTTGAAATTTTCTTTCTTGTTTTTAAAACTCATAATGGTCTGGCAGTGGAGTGCATCACAGAATCGTAATCCTGCTCAAATTCTCAGGTCTCCTCCCGCCATCTTTAAATGTAAACAATCTCCCTCAAAAAATAATCTTGTGGAACTCAATACCTAAAACCATAAGAGATGCAGACTCAATTCATACATTTAAACGCCGGCCCAAAACCCATTTATTTAACCTTGCTTTTAATTAGCATTTTTTGGTCTTTTATTTTCATGTTTATTTTTATTTTTTATTTTCATGTTTGTACTTTATCCTATTTTAATGCACTTTGAACGACATCGTCTGTATGAAAAGTGCTCTATAAATTAGTTAGTATTATTATAATTATTATTGAAACTTCGGATCCATCACTGCTGGTTTGCAGTGGCTCATGCAGCAGGCTGCCTCTCTCGAGGTCTGTAATTGCAAAAAGGCATTCATTTTAGCTCCACTTCAGCAACACAATCTGGCTTTCTGCGAGTCGGGAATGGAGGCCCGTGACCGGCATTTGAGCCAAGTGTGTTTAAAGTAATTGCAGCTGTGTTCAAAGGGTTGCACTGTTAAAACCAATGAGCTAATCCTTGCAATGGCAAACCTTACATCTCAGCTGCACGTCATCAGTGTAATTATAACCCGCTCGGAGTACATCCATCGGGAGCCAGTGCTCCAAGGCAGAATCATGCACAATTTGGGAATTGCCTCTATTTTCTGAGGAGGCTAAATGGAGATGCTGTGTGCACATCCATACTCATGGAAGGCTCTACAATGGGTATTAAACTGCCCATTGGCACTAGCCTACCCACCACGAAGGACATACATAGAGAAAGATGCTGAACAAAGGCTAGCAATATCACAAAGGATCATAGCCACCCTGCTCATAGACTGTTTGTCCCACTCCCCTCGGGGACAAAGCTAGATAGCCAGGCCAGGACCACCACCACCATCATCATTATCTGATATTTATATTTATTGTGTCCTTTATGCTTTTTGTGTGTTTATTTGTGCAGTATCGGATGCAGAGAACAGAGTAACAATCATATTCTTCTCCTTTACACTCGTATACAGTAGAATGACAATAAACTTTGAAGCGCGAATGGTTAATTGTAGCATGGAAGGCAGGCTTCTGATTGAGATTAGTTTCATACAGCAGAGATACAAAATCCTCAAGCCAGACTGGACTGAATGGAGATCAATGGAAACTTCTCATGTGCTGTCCATCACCTCTTTCCTCCTTCCCTTTCGCCCATGGTCCACTCTCCTCTCCTATCAGATTACTTCTTCTTCAGCCCTTTACCCCTTCTCCTCACCTGCCTATCACCTCTCCCTGGTTCTTCTTCCTCCTCCTCCTCCTCCTCCTCCTCCTCCTCCTCCTCCTCCTCCTCCTCCTCCTCCTCCTCCTCCTCCTCCTCCTCCTCCTCCTCCTCCTCCTCCTCCTTCTCCTCCTCCTCCTCCTCCTCCTCCTCCTTCTCCTCCTCCTCCTCCTCTTTCTCCTCCTCCTCCTCCTCCTCCTCCTCCTCGTCCTCCTCGTCCTCCTCCTCCCCCTCCCCCCCTTTCGCCCATGGTCCACTCTCCTCTCCTATCAGTTTCCTTTTATCTCTTCTAACGATCACCCACCTCCCCTCACTGACCCACCCACCCCTCTCAGCTGACTTCACTTATCACCTGCTAGTTTGTACTCCTCCTCCTCCACCCACAAAATGCTGGAAGAACTCAGCAGGACAGGTAGCAAAGATTTCTCAGCCTCTCCTGTACTAGTTCAGGGATATTCAATATTCAGGAGGGATAGACATGAAAGAAAAGGAGGTGGGGTGGCGTTGCTGGTTAAAGATGAGATTAACGCAATAGAAAGGAAGGACATAAGCCGGGAAGATGTGGAATTGATATGGGTAGAGCTGCGTAACACTAAGGGGCAGAAAACGCTGGTGGGAGTTGTGTACAGGCCACCTAACATTAGTAGTGAGGTCGGAGATGGTATTAAACAGGAAATTAGAAATGTGTGCAATAAAGGAACAGCAGTTATAATGGGTGACTTCAATCTACATGTAGATTGGGTGAACCAAATTGGTAAAGGTGCTGAAGAAGAGGATTTCTTGGAATGTATGCGGGATGGTTTTTTGAACCAACATGTCGAGGAACCAACTAGAGAGCAGGCTATTCTAGACTGGGTTTTGAGCAATGAGGAAGGGTTAATTAGCAATCTTGTCATGAGAGGCCCCTTGGGTAAGAGTGACCATAATATGGTGGAATTCTTCATTAAGATGGAGAGTGACATAGTTAATTCAGAAACAAAGGTTCTGAACTTAAAGAGGGGTAACTTTGAAGGTATGAGACGCGAATTAGCTAAGATAGACTGGCAAATGACACTTAAAGGATTGACGGTGGATATGCAATGGCAAGCATTTAAGGATTGCATGGATGAACTACAACAATTTTTCATCCCAGTTTGGCAAAAGAATAAATCAAGGAAGGTAGTGCACCCGTGGCTGACAAGAGAAATTAGGGATAGTATCAATTCCAAAGAAGAAGCATACAAATTAGCCAGAAAGAGTGGCTCACCTGAGGACTGGGAGAAATTCAGAGTTCAGCAGAGGAGGGCAAAGGGCTTAATTAGGAAGGGGAAAAAAGATTATGAGAGAAAACTGGCAGGGAACATAAAAACTGACTGTAAAAGCTTTTATAGATATGTAAAAAGGAAAAGACTGGTAAAGACAAATGTAGGTCCCCTACAGACAGAAACAGGTGAATTGATTATGGGGAGCAAGGACATGGCAGACCAATTGAATAATTACTTTGGTTCTGTCTTCACTAAGGAGGACATAAATAATCTTCCAGAAATAGTAGGGGACAGAGGGTCCAGTGAGATGGAGGAACTGAGTGAAATACATGTTAGTAGGGAAGTGGTGTTGGGTAAATTGAAGGGATTAAAGGCAGATAAATCCCCAGGGCCAGATGGTCTGCATCCCAGAGTGCTTAAGGAAGTAGCCCAAGAAATAGTGGATGCATTAGTGCAAACAACAGGAATTCTGCAGATGCTGGAAATTCAAGCAACACACATCAAAGTTGCTGGTGAACACAGCAGGCCAGGCAGCATCTGTAGGAAGAGGTGCAGTCGACGTTTCAGGCCGAAACCCTTCGTCAGGACTAACTGAAGGAAGAGTGAGTAAGGGGTTTGAAAGTTGGAGGGGGAGGGGGAGATCCAAAATGTTAGGAGAAGACAGGAGGGGGAGGGATGGAGCCAAGAGCTGGACAGGTGATAGGCAAAAAGGATATGAGAGGATCATGGGACAGGAGGTCCGGGAAGAAAGACAAGGGGGGGGGGGAACCCAGAGGATGGGCAAGGGGTATATTCAGAGGTACAGAGGGAGAAAAAGGAGAGTGAGGGAAAGAATGTGTGCATAAAAATGAGTAACAGATGGGGTACGAGGGGAAGGTGGGGCCTTAGCGGAAGTTAGAGAAGTCGATGTTCATGCCATCAGGTTGGAGGCTACCCAGATGGAATATAAGGTGTTGTTTCTCCAACCAGAGTGTGGCCTCATCTTTACAGTAGAGGAGGCCGTGGATAGACATGTCAGAATGGGAATGGGATGTGGAATTAAAATGTGTGGCCACTGGGAGATCCTGCCTTCTCTGGCGGACAGAGCGTAGATGTTCAGCAAAGCGGTCTCCCAGTCTGCGTCGGGTCTTGCCAATATATAAAAGGCCACATCGGGAGCACCGGACGCAGTATATCACCCCAGTCGACTCACAGGTGAAGTGTTGCCTCACCTGGATGGACTGTTTGGGGCCCTGAATGGTGGTAAGGGAGGAAGTGTAAGGGCATGTGTAGCACTTGTTCTTAATAATAAGGTTAGGATTAGTGCGGAGGGAGTGGAGAGCAGAGCGTTTTAATAATAAGGTTAGGATTAGTGCGGAGGGATTAATTATAAGGTTAGGATTAGTGCGGAGGGTTTTTTAAAGAAAGGGGCTTCCCTTCCACCACTATCAACTCTGCTCTTAAACGCATCTCCCCCATTTCACATACGTCTGCTCTCACTCCATCCTCCCGCCACCCCACTAGAAATAGGGTTCCCCTGGTCCTCACCTACCACCCCACCAGCCTCCGGGTCCAACATATTATTCTCCGTAACTTCCGCCACCTCCAACGGGATCCCACCACTAAGCACATATTTCCCTCCCCCCCTCTCTCTGCTTTCTGCAGGGATCGCTCCCTACGCGACTCCCTTGTCCATTCGTCCCCCCCATCCCTCCCCACTGATCTCCCTCCTGGCACTTATCCGTGTAAGCGGAACCAGTGCTACACATGCCCTTACACTTCCTCCCCTACCTCCATTCAGGGCCCCAAACAGTCCTTCCAGGTGAGGCAACACTTCACCTGTGAGTCGACTGGGGTGATATACTGCGTCCGGTGCTCCCGATGTGGCCTTTTATATATTGGCGAGACCCGACGCGGACTGGGAGACCGCTTTGCTGAACATCTACGCTCTGTCTGCCAGAGGAAGCAGGATCTCCCAGTGGCCACACATTTTAATTCCACATTCCATTCCTATTCTGACATGTCTATCCACGGCCTCCTCTACTGTAAAGATGAAGCCACAGTCCGGGTAGCCTCCAACCTGATGGCATGAACATCGACTTCTCTAACTTCTGCTAAGGCCCCACCTCCCCCTCGTACCCCATCTGTTACTCATTTTTATGCACACATTCTTTCTCTCACTCTCCTTTTTCTCCCTCTGTCCCTCTGAAAATACCTCTTGCCCATCCTCTGGGTCCCCCCCCCCCCCCGCCGTCTTTCTTCCCGGACCTCCTGTCCCATGATCCTCTCGTATCCCCTTTTGCCTATCACCTGTCCAGCTCTTGGCTCTATCCCTCCCCCTCCTGTCTTCTCCTATCATTCTGGATCTCCCCCTCCCCCTCCCCCTCCAACTTTCAAATCCCTTACTCACTCTTCCTTTAGTTAGTCCTGACGAAGGGTCTCGGCCTGAAACGTCGACTGCACCTCTTCCTACAGATGCTGCTTGGCCTGCTGCGTTCACCAGCAACTTTGATGTGTGTTGGATGCATTAGTGATAATTTTTCAAAACTTGTTAGATTCTGGACTAGTTCCTGATGATTGGAGGGTGGCTAATGTAACCCCACTTTTTAAAAAAAGGAGGGAGAGAGAAACCGGGGAATTATAGACCGGTTAGCCTAACGTCGGTGGTGGGGAAACTGCTGGAGTCAGTTATCAAAGATGTGATAACAGCACACTTGGAAAGCGGTGAAATCATCGGACAAAGTCAGCATGGATTTGTGAAAGGAAAATCATGTCTGACGAATCTCATAGAATTTTTTGAGGATGTAACTAGTAGAGTGGATAGGGGAGAACCAGTGGATGTGGTATATTTGGATTTTCAAAAGGCTTTTGACAAGGTCCCACACAGGAGATTAGTGTGCAAACTTAAAGCACACGGTATTGGTGATAAGGTATTGATGTGGATAGAGAATTGGTTAGCAGACAGGAAGCAAAGAGTGGGAATAAACGGGACCTTTTCAGAATGGCAGGCGGTGACTAGTGGAGTACCGCAAGGCTCAGTGCTGGGACCCCAGTTGTTTACAATATATATTAATGACTTGGATGAGGGAATTAAATGCAGCATCTCCAAGTTTGCGGATGACACGAAGCTGGGCGGCAGTGTTAGCTGTGAGGAGGATGCTAAGAGGATGCAGGGTGACTTGGATAGGTTGGGTGAGTGGGCAAATTCATGGCAGATGCAATTTAATGTGGATAAATGTGAAGTTATCCACTTTGGTGGCAAAAATAGGAAAACAGATTATTATCTGAATGGTGGCCGATTAGGAAAAGGGGAGGTGCAACGAGACCTGGGTGTCATTATACACCAGTCATTGAAAGTGAGCATGCAGGTACAGCAGGCGGTGAAGAGGGCGAATGGTATGCTGGCATTTATAGCGAGAGGATTCGAGTACAAGAGCAGGGAGGTACTACTGCAGTTGTACAAGGCCTTGGTGAGGCCACACCTGGAGTATTGTGTGCAGTTTTGGTCCCCTAATCTGAGGAAAGACATCCTTGCCATAGAGGGAGTACAAAGAAGGTTCACCAGATTGATTCCTGGGATGGCAGGACTTTCATATGAAGAAAGACTGGATGAACTGGGCTTGTACTCGTTGGAATTTAGAAGATTGAGGTGGGATCTGATTGAAACGTATAAAATTCTAAAGGGATTGGACAGGCTAGATGCAGGAAGATTGTTCCCGATGTTGGGGAAGTCCAGAACGAGGGGTCACAGTTTGAGGATAAAGGGAAAGCCTTTTAGGACCGAGATTAGGAAAAACTTCTTCACACAGAGAGTGGTGAATCTGTGGAATTCTCTGCCACAGGAAACAGTTGACGCCAGTTCATTGGCTATATTTAAGAGGGAGTTAGATATGGCCCTTGTGGCTACAGGGATCAGGGGGTATGGAGGGAAGGCTGGTGCAGGGTTCTGAGTTGGATGATCAGCCATGATCATAAATGGCGGTGCAGGCTCGAAGGGCCGAATGGCGTACTCCTGCACCTATTTTCTATGTTTCTATGTTAGTCCTTAATCATTTATGGAAATAATCTTTAATCAATTAAAGACCATAGAGCTGTTCAGCACAGGCCTTTAGATTTCCCATCTGTCTCACATCTCCCCTTTTCTCTTCTCACCAGCCTATCACCTCCTTCTGGTGCCCCTCCTCCTTCCCTTTCGCCTGTGGTCCACTCTCCTCTCCTATCAGATTACTACTACTTCTTCAGCCCTTTATCTCTCCTTCCTATCACCTCCCAGCCTCTTACTTCACTCTCCCTCCCTCATCCACTCTCCCTCCCTCATCCACCCACCTTCCCCCTCACCTGGTCTCACCTGGTCTCACCTATCTCCATCTCGCTTGTACTCTTTCCCCTCTCCCCACCACCTTTTTCCGGCTTCTTCCCCGCTTCCTTTCCAGTCTTGAAGAAGAGTCTCGGCCTGAAATATTGACGGTTATTTCCTCTCCATAGACGCTGCCTGACCTCAGATTCAGGTTTATTATCACTGTCGTGTGTCATGAAATTTGTTAACGTAGCAGCGGCAGTTCAATGAATGCATAATATAGAAGGAAAAATAAATAAGGAAATTACAGTTTATGTATGTTGAACAGATTAAAAATTGTGCAAAATCAGAAATAATATATATTTAAAAAGTGAGGTAGTGTTCACGGGTTCAATGTCCATTTAGGAATCGGATGGCAGAGAGGAAGAAGCTGTTCCTGAATCACTGAGTGTGTGCCTTCAGGCTTCGGTACCTCCCACCTGATAGTATCAGTGAGAAAAGGGCATACCTTGGGTGCTGGAGGTCCTTAATAATGGACACTCCCTTTTTGAGACACCGCTCCTTGAAGATGTCCTGGGTACTTTGTAGGCTAGTACCCAAGATGGAGCCGACTAAACTTACAACCCTCTGCAGCTTCTTTCAGTCCTGTGCAGTAGCCCGCCCTGCCCCATTACCAGACCTGTGGAGTTCCCCAGCATTTTGCGTGTGTCGCTGTGGATTTCCAGCATCTGCAAAATCTCTTGTATTTATGACGTGGAAACCTTCCCAGAAGGGTGGTTTTTAGTCAGTGGTTGGATTGACGAGCTCTCTTCAATCCTTCTGAACACAATGACCTCACAGCCCCAACCATGTGGATTAAGGAACGTCCATATGTGCAGCTACACAGAAATTATGACATCATCTGTTTTAACTGGGATATATCCATTTCCTGCATCTAAAATTAGTAGAGAGCTCCTGCAATATGATTGTAAAGAAAACCTTTATTCAAACCTTGAGTTTTTAATCTCTCATGTTCCTTCCAAGTTATTTGTCCTGATTCTACTGAGAGTTAAGGAATGTAGGCTGTTAGCTCTCCCTCCCTTTCACAGAATCAAATCAAGTGTAATATCGCTGGCATATTTGTGAAATTTGTTGATTTGCGACAGCGGTACATTGCAATACAGAATGCAAAGCTATAAATTACAACAAGAAATAGGCATTAAAATATTAAATTAAATAAACAGTACGAGAGAGAGAAAAAATAGTGAGGAAGTGTTCATGGTTTCATTATCCATTTAGAAATCTGATGGCGGAAGGGAAGAAGCTGTTCCTGAATCATTGTTGCATGTGTCTTTAGGCTGTGGTACCTCCTCCGTGATGGCAGCAGTGAGAAGAGGCATGGCCTGGGTGATGGGGGGTCCTTAATGATGGAAACTGCCTTCTTGAGGCACCGCCTTTTGAAGGTGTCCTGGATACTGGGGAGGATAGTACCTCTGATGGAACTCCTTATCTCTCTCTCACCTCCTCTCTTTTTCATGCTCTTTCTCTGCCCCACACAATGCCCTTCTCTCACATTATTTCACATACTCTTCCTCTTACCCCCACGTCCTTTCGTGCCGTCTCTTTCTCAGGCATTCACTCACTCTCTTCCCGTCATTTTTTTTCTCTCAGACTGTGTGAATGTGAGTGTGGTGGCTATGTGGATCAAACTGCCAGAGAATTTGGTTGAGGGAGGTGCAATAACAGACATTAAAAGACTTTTATTTGCTGAATAATTGATTGAGATACAAGGCCTTTCTAGCCCTTCCAACCACGCTGCCCAGCAATCCCCCCAATTTAACGCTAGCCTAATCATGAGACATTTACAATGACCAATTAACCTACCAACTGGACTGCGGGAGGAAATCGGAGCACTTGGGGGGGAAACCCATGAGGGCACTGGGAGAGTTAGACTTACAGGCGGTGGTGGGAATTGAACCCTAATCGCCTGTACTGTAAAGTGTTGTGCTAACCACCACTGAGCTGATCAATAAACGGATAGAAGGCACTTAGAAGGATATGGACCAAACACAAGCAAATGGGAACGGAAGAGATTCTGCTGACACTGGAACTCCTGAGCGACACACACAAATGCTGGGGGAGCTCAGCAGGCCAGGCTGCATCTGTGGAGGGAATAAACAGTTAATGTTTCAGTCCGAGACCCTTCATCAGGATGGAAAGAGGAAAGAAGCCAGAATAAGGTGGTTGGGAGAGGGGAAGGAGTACAGGCAAGATGGAGGTAGGTGAGAACAGGTGAGGGAGAAGGTGGGGGAGGGACGGTGAAGTAAGAAGCCGAGAGTTGATAGGTAGAGGAGGTAAAGGCCTGAAAAAGAAAGTCTGATAGGAGAGAAGTGTGGACCATCGGAGAAAGGGATTAGGACTAGAAAGGAAGGGGGAAGATGCCAGAATAAGAAGGTGGGGGGATAGGGAAGAAGGACAAGCTAGAGGGTGACAGGTGAAGCCAGGTGGGTGGAGAAAGTAAAGGGCTGGAGAAGAAGGACTCTGATAGGAGAGGAGAGTTTAAGATGGCGCAACTAAGGATGAGCAACAACTTACTGGCAGCTCCCAAAGCAAGAGATACTTCATTAATAACACCTTCATAGAATCATAAAAGTCTACAGCACACTACAGATCCTTTGGCCCACAATGTTGTGCCGACCGTGTAACCTACTCTGGAAACTGCCTAGAATTTCCCTACCACATAGCCCTCTATTTCTCTAAGCTCCATGTACCTATCTAAGAGGCTCTTAAAAGACCCTATTGGATCCACTTCCACCACTGCCACCCGCAAAGCATTCCACACATCCACCGCTCTCTGTGTAAAAAAACTTACCTCTGACATCACCTTGTACCTGCTTCCAAGCACCTTAAAACTGTGCCCTCTCATGTTAGCCATTTCAGTCCTGGGAAAAGCCTCTGGCTATCCACACAATCTATGCCTCTCATCATCTTGTACACCTCTATCAGCTGACCTTTCATCCTCCATCGCTCCAAGGAGAAAAGGCCAAGTTCACTCAATCTATTCTCATAAGGCACACTCTCCAACACAGGCAACATCCTTGTAAATCTCCTGTGCACTCTCTCTATCGTATCCACATCCTTCCTGTAGTGAGATGACCAGAACTGGACACTGTACTCCAAGTGGTGTGTAACTAAGGTCTTATATAACTTCAGCATTACCTCACGGCTCCTGAACTCACATTTTTTGTAAAGATTATGGTAAACGATGACCGCAAAAAAATGAAGAGGCAGGCGAAAGTGAGGCTGACTTGAGGGTCGATGCAAGTCAACCCATGTTCGAGAAGAGGTGGTCAGAGAGAGGTCGAGGTATGGTCAAGAGGAGTCAGTGCATGTGCTGTGGAGCAAAGATGGAGTTTCGAAGCCCGTCCGCCTAAACCGAGAGCGAGTTGTGATGGATCTAAGTGCCGGCCGATTTGGAACGGTTGGGTATGGGTTAGGTCGAGGCCTAGAGCGTATTGATATGACTGGGCCCAGGTCTTAGAGCCAGGACTGACCCAGTGTTTGGGCAATTTAAATGCTGGGCTGGATGGGTTGAAAAGGCAGGGTATTGGAACTGGAGGCGAGAGTCAGGCTGGTGCAGCTCCCTGCTCCCTGCTCCCTACTCCCTACTCTGCGACATTTGCTCTGATTTTCACTGTGCTGAGGCTGTGGGCCTCCAGGCTTTGTGTCTACCGACTGACTTTCATTCTGAATGCTGTTTGCTTGCTTTTCTTCTTTGCACGATTTGAATTTTTCTCTCTGATTTTTTTTTAATGGGTTCATTTGGGTTTCTTGTTTTGCAGCGATCTGTAGGGAAACAGATCTGAAGGTTGTATACTGTACGCATACTTTAATAACAAATGTACTTTGAACTTTGTAATCTTTGTGGGGAGAGGGAAGGAGGAGGTGCACCAGGGGCAGATGATAAGGCAAGTAAGGAGAAGATGTAAGAAGCCAGAGTGGGGAATAGAAGAAGATGGAAGAGGAGGAAAATATTATCAGAAGGAGAAATCAATTTTCCATGTCCTAGTTTGGAGGCTACTTAGGCAGAATATGAGGAGCTGCTCCTCAGTCTGAAGGAAATGGGACCAGCCTGGTGAGCACCATGGTTGTTCTGGACAGCTAGGGCTGAAGGCAGACATCCCACCCTGCAAAAACTCATTTCAGGGAGGTAGCGCCATCAATTTGTGGGAGACTTCCGGGAGAGGTGGGATGTCTGCAATGGAGTAGCTCCTTAGCAGCTGACCAGCTAGTTTAAATAACGTTAGCTATGCTAATGAATGAATGACACCTGTTAAACTCACCTCAACATGTCTTTTACAGTCTTAACCCACCATGGGCAATAGAAAAGTCACTGTTGCAAACAGTGCAGCGAGGAACACTGTCATTATTTTGACCCCTATTAGGCAGGGGTACACTTTAGTGTAGTCTGGGGTGATGTACGTTTTATTTTTTTTTGGAACACTCTGCCATGGCGCGCTCTCTCTCTCTCGTGGTCGCTCTCGCGCTCTCTCTTGCTTTTCTCTCGCTCGCTCTCAAAAAATTAGATTTCCGTGATATTGTATATAATTTGCGGGCATCAGGGAGCCACTATTCGTATGCGGGAGACTCCCGGAAGTTCCAGGAGAGGTGGGATGTCTGTGAAGGGCTTGTTTCTATGCAGTGTTACTCCATGTTTCTGTGAGCTAGGGTTAGACTGGATTTTAGAATATCATTAAACTGGAGTTTACTACAAGTGCCCTGTCCTGATACAAGGGCAAGAAAGAAACAAAGAAAGCTAAGTTTAAATCGGGGACAGTTGTGCAATGCAGAATTTATAACAATTGCACATTAATACCTGAAGTAGTTGGGTGTCTGGTATAGGAGTGCTGATAATTTGGTTTTTATGACTGTTTTCCTATTGATACCATTCAAGGCATTTAACGAGCAGACTAGTTAGTAAAGAATGGAAGAGATTTTGGCAGAGATTTATCGGATTTGGCACAGAATGGAACTTTTCTTAAACTGAAGCAGAACAAACCCATTTGGATCTGGCCGAGTCTCATTGTTGGAAGCAGGTTTTGATTTGAATCCAGGTAGTTTGTTCACCGAAACAGTTTTGTCCAAATGCAATTAATTTGTAATCCAGATAAAGGGAGAATGCTGCAAACATTCCATATTCGATACACTCTTAAAAAGCTTTTATCGCCTGTGGGGTTTTTTATTATTTGTTCATTCATCGGGTGTGAGTGTCGCTGACAAGGCCAGAGTGTGTGGCTCACCTCTGTTCGACCTTGAGAAGTTGATGCTGAGCCACCTTCCTGAACCACAGGACACTCCTTAGTAATCACAGAAAATGGGCCACACAAATAAAAGATCGTTCGGCCTGTAGTGTCTGTGATGGTCAACGGAAGCACGTCCTCTGGCTTAATGCTGCCCGATACTGCAGGCCATAGCCCTTAAAATAAAACATCCAAGAGCTGCTTAAACACCTTCTGATTTAAACACTTTATGAAACTCACACACTCTCTCTCTCTCTGTCACTCACTTTCTATCCCTCTCCTTCTCCAGCCCTCAGTATGTCTCTCCTTTTCTCCCCCCTCCGTCCCTGCATCTCTCCCTTTCCCCTTTCCCTCCGTCTCCCTCCCCTTTCTCTCTCTCCCTTCTCTCTCTCACCCTTCTCTCTCTCTCACCCTCTCTCCCCCTCCTCTCCATCTCCCTCTCCTCCCTCTCTCTCCCTCCCTCTCCTCCCTCTCTCTCTCTCTCCCCCCTCTCTCTCTCTCCCCTCTCTCCCTCTCATTCTCTCCTTTTCTGCACCCTCACCTTTTGGACTTCATTTATCTCAACCGGACATCTCATTGTTCTCCTAGTGGAGTTTCTGCCTGTCACCAGCACTCTCCCAGGCTCTGAAAAGCAGACATCCTCAGATGAAAGAAGAGACCCAGTGATATTGAAGCAACGATAATCTCCAGATGAAGTTCATGTGAGACTTGGTAGTGTATCTGTAGTCGGTGGTGTTCCCGTATCCCTGAAGCTCTTTTCCTCTTGGTGGTGTCTGGGAGGCACTGTTGGAATTGCTTGGGTGAGTAACAGCATAAAGTTGGTAGTCATCCGTCTGGACCTACCTCGCCTCATTGATGGGGATGGTCTTCCTTCCCCATGAGTGCCTAGCAGATCCTTGGGAATGGTTTTGATTACCCATGCTTGCATGACTGTTTGATCTGTAACAGGATCCCAACAGTCTCACTCTCTCTGAGATAACACGGATAACATCATGATTACCTGTGGGATACAGGAAATGGCTTACTGTGGTGTTTGATGGAATGTAATACGTCTTTGCTGGTCGTAACAGGACTCACTGATGTACCGTGTTTTCTAGCTATGTCTCTCTTCTCTTTCTCTCTATATACATTAATGCTATCTATCTCTCTCACTCACACTCACACAGCCCCCCCACTCAGTCTCTGTCTCTCTCTCTCCCTCCCCCTCCCCCTCCCTCTCTCCCTCTCCCTCCCTCTCCCTCCCTCTCCCCCTCTCCCTCTCCCTCTCCTCCCCCCTTTTTTTAAGTTAAAACTAACGTTAGACAGTTTTAGCCGTGAGACAGATGGAGGTGAACTGATGGAAAACACGGTCATCATCAGGATGGGACAAACCACAAGTTCTCTCTTCTGCCTTCTCTTTTGGACCTCATTTCTCTCTACCAACATCTACCACTTTCTCTTGGTTATCCAATACTAGCTGCGACACTACATTCTCCACTCCATTTTCTGTTTACTGCCTCGCTGTACTGATGTATGTCACCATGCGCATTAACAGCACACAAAGGTTTTTCTTTGTATCTTGCTACACGTGACAATCATACAACGATTCCAATCCAGTTCCAATGCCCTCTAGACCATGATGAACCAAAATCCAAAGTAAATTTATAATCAAAGTATTTATATCTTGCCATATACTATTTTGTGATTCATTTTTTGCAGACGTTTAAAGGAAAAATGAAGAAATATAATAGAATCTGCAATAAATCCTACAGAAACTAAGACTGAGAAGCAACCAATATGCAAAAGAAGACAAACTATAAATTTAAAAAAATACTGAGAACATGAGTATTTGAGAGTGAATCTGTAGTTTGTAGAATCAGTTCAGAGTTGAGCTGAGTGAAGTTATCCACACAGGTTCAGGAGCCTGGTGGTTGAAGGGTAATAACTGTTCCTGAATCTGGTGGTGTGGGATCCAAGTCTCTTGCACCTCCTGTCTGATAGTAGTTGCAAAAAGAGAGCATGGCCTGCATGATGGATATCCTTGATGATGCATGCTTCTTTCTTGTGGCAGCTTTCCATGTCACTGGTTGGGAAGGCTTTCCTGTGACTGCCTGGGCTGTACCCACCGCTGTCTGTAGTTTTTTCCATCCTGGGTATTGGTGTTCCCATATTAGGCTATGGATCAAACAGTTAGCTGTGATCAAGCAGCTGGGATACTCTCTACTGTGCATCTATAGAAGGTTGTTGAAGTTTTTGGTGTCATGCCTTCTTTGTGGTGGCAAGTACCTGATGGTCCCAGGACAGATGCTCTGATGTGATAGTGCCAAAGAATTTAAAACTAGTGACCCTTTCCACCTCCAATACCTAAGAAAGATAATCAAAAAGTATCTGAGAGAAGTTTGTAATATCCAAGTCTTTGGAGTGGAGTTTGAATCCACAATCTGTTCACCCTCTGAGTGACCAATGACCACTTAATCCCAGCGAACCTAGATAGAGTGGATCTGGAGAGCATGTTACCCATAGTGGGAGTCTAGGATCAGAAGGCACAACCTGAGAATAGATGGATGTCCCTTTAGAACAGAGGTGCGGAAGAATTCCTTTAACCCAGAAGGTTGTGAATCTGTGGAAGTAATTTCCATGACGGCCAGGTCCATGAGTATATTTAAAATAGAGGTTGATAGGTTCTTGATTAGTCAAAGTGTCAAAGGTTATGGGGAGAAGGTCAGAGTATCCGGTTGAGAGGATAATAAATCAGCCTTGATGGATTGGCCGAGAAGACTCAATGGGCTGAATGGCCTAATTCTACTCCAATGTCTTATGCTCTTCTTTGTAATGGCAGGACAGATTCTCTGAAATTTTAACTCCAAGGAATGTAAAGCTCCTGACCCTCTCCACCTACAATCCCCTAATGAGGAGAATTAGTAAGACTCTGAGAGATGCTTGTAATATCCAAGCTTCTGGAGTGGGGTTTGAATCCACAATCTGTTCAGCCTCAGTGTGAATGTGAAGGAATTCAAGGATTCTGACAGTTTCTGATCGTTGCAATGCCACTTTTCCTCCAGCGTAAATTATCTCTCAGTAAACTGAGCAATGAGCTGGGCGAATGTGTGCAAACTGTTCCAGTGATTGGACTGAAATAAAAGAGAGGGGAGAGGCGGTTAATTCCAACCGCACTTTAATCTCCTTCTCGCAGTCACAGGATGAGAAAGCTGCTGAAATGTCACAGCACCGTAGCTCATTAACAAAGTCAATGGGCTGAGCTGTTTCTGAATCCAATGCAATTATCTCAGCTACAGATCACAGAGCTGCAGTTCAATGCTGTTTTGTGCCTAATCTCCCAAGCCTCTCCCATTCCCTCTGCCACTACTAGATTGACATTCCAGTCTATTTGCATATTAAGGTAGACAAAGCCGTACTAAAACCACCCAGGCCATGCTCTCTTCTTGCTGTTGCCATCAGGAAGGAGGTACAGGAGCCTCAGGTCCACAACACCAGATTCAGGAACAGTTATTACCCCTCAACCATCAGGCTCTGGAACCAAACTTCTCTCAACTTCACTTGCCCCATCACTAAACTGTTCCCACAACCTATGGACTCACTTTCAAGGACTCTTCATCTCATGTTCTTGACATTTTATTGCTTTTTATTTTTTATTATTATTATTATTATTATTTCTTTCTTTTTGTATTTGCACAGTTTGTTGTCTTTTGCACTCTGGTTGAATGCCCAAGTTGGAGCAGTTTTTCATTGATTCTGTTATTTTTGTTATTCTGTTATGGATTGGTTGAGGATGCTCTCAAGAAAATGCATCGTATTACATTTACTTTGAATGGATACCTCTTAGTCACAATTCTTCTCTTAGCAGGGACTAACCCCTTCTGTCTCCCTAACACTGAAGCTCAGTGCAACTAACACAAGGGCTCAGTGGGAAAGGTCTTAGTGCAGACATCCCACCTCACCCAGAAGTTCCGGGAGTCTCCCGCATATTAATAGTGGCTCCCACGAATTATCCAATTATATACAATATCCCGGAAATCAATTTTTTTGAGAGTGAAAGGGAGAGAGAGCGCGCGAGCGCAAGAGAGAGAGCAAGAGCGTGCGTGGGCGAGAGAGAGCGAGCAAGAGAGAGAGTGAGAGAGAGAGCACATGAGAGAGAGCGAGAGAGAGAGAGAGCGAGCGTGAGAGCAAGTGAGCGAGAGAGCGAGCGAGCATAAGAGCGAGAGAGCGAGCGAGTGCAAGAGCGAGGGAGAGGCAAGTGCGAGAGTGACCACAAGAGAGAGAGAGAGAGAAAAAGAGAGAGAATGAACACAAGAGAGAGAGAGTGCTAGAGCGACCATGAGAGAGAGAGAGCTCGCCATGGGAGAGTGTTCCAAAAAGAGGAAAATATAAAATGTACGTCACCCCAGACTACCCTAAAGTGTACCCCTGCCTAATAGGGGTCAAAATAATGACAGTGTTGCTCACTGCACTGTTTGCAACAGTGACTTTTCTATTGCCCATGGTGGGTTAAGACTGTAAAAGACATGTTGAGGTGAGTTTAACAGGTGTCATTCATTCATTAGCATAGCTAACGTTATTTAAACTAGCTGGCCAGCTGCTAAGGAGCTACTCTGTTGCAGACATCCCACCTCTCCCAGAAGTCTCCCACAAATTGATGGTGCTACCTCCCTGAAATGAGTTTTTGCAGGGTGGCATGTCTGTTAGTGTAGGGTTCTTCTGCTACTGGAGAGGGAGGTGCCGGGTTGGATGCAGCAGTGTACCACCCCAGGGGGCCACGTGAGTGGTAATGTTCCTGTAGGCTTTAAGGAATATAATAGGACCGTACAGTTGGAATTGACTATGAATGTTAGAATGAAAATACACTGCATGGTTAATACTTGTAATTTTAAAATTATGAATAAAGTTTATTTTCATATAAAAATATGAAAATATACAGCCTGATATGGGGGCTCCAAAACATGGGATCACAGAGGGTTGTAGACTTAGCTAGTTCCACCAGGGTCACAACCCTACCCACCCTCAAGGATACCTACAAAAGATTGGGCCTCAAGATGATGGCATCCATCATTTGGTTTGGCACGGACTAGATGGGACAAAAGGCTTGTTTCTGTGCTACACTTTTCTATGACTCTATTAATGATCCTCACCATCAGGGACACGCCCTCTTCTTGTTCCTACCATCAGGAAGTACAGGAGCCTGAAGACACACACTCAATGTCTGAAGAAAATCTTCTTCCCTTCCACCATCAGATTAATGAATAGTCATGAGTTCGTGAACACTTTCATATTATTGGTCTTTTGCACTATTTATTTTTGCAACAAATTAATTTTTTATGATTTACACAGTACTACTGCGGCAGCACAGCAAATTTCATGTCATCTGTCCGTGATAATAAACCTGATTATCATTCTGATACATCAACAATGCTGAGGTTGGGCCAGTTGAGAGCTTCATGGTCCTAAGAGTGAACATGACCTCTAGCCTGACCTGGTTCAACCCCAAAGATGTCACAACCAAGAAAGCTCACCATCAACTCCACGTCCTCAAGAGGCTATAACCATTCTGCTCCCAGAAACATACGCACCTCGCACTTTTTCCTCATCCATTTCAACCCCACTCACCTTCTCTCCATATTGAGGTAGTACGTGGTTAAAGAATAATAGAGAGTAGAATAAAGTGTAACAGTTACAAAGAAAGTGCAGTGCGGGTAGTAAATAAGGCACAAGGTTATAATGAGGTAGATTATGAGGTCAAGAGTCTATTTTATTGTACTAGGTAACCTGTTTAATAGTCTTATAACAGTAAGATAGAAACTGGAAATAAACCTGGTGGAACGGGCTTTCAGACCTTTGTTCCTTCTGTAGGATGGTTCAGGGGGAGAAGAGAGGTTATCTGGGATGAGTGACGTCTTTGATTATGTTGGCTGTTTTAGCAAGACAGTGAGAAGTGTAGGGAAGGGTAGTTTCTGTAATGTACTGAGCTGTGTCCACCACTAACTGCAGCTTCTTGCTGTCATGGGCAGAACAGTTACTGTACCAAGCTGTGATGCTTTTCATGGTGCTTCAGTAGAAATTAGTGAGGGCCAGTAGGGACATGCCAAATTTGTTTAGCCTCTTGAGGAAGTGGAGTTGATGGTGAGCTTTCTTGGTTGTGACATCTGTGGGGTAGAACCAAGACAGGCTAGAGGTGATGTTCACTCCTAGGACAATAAAGCTCTCAACCACCCCAACCTCAGCATTGTCGATGTATCAGTATCAGAATCATAATCAGGTTTATTATGACTGACATGTCTCATAAAATTTGTTGTTCTGCAGCAGTACTGTGTAAATCATAAAAAATTAATATGCTGCAAAAATAGTTAGTACAAAAGATCAATAATGTGAAAGTGTTCATGGATTCATGATTATTCATTAATCTGATGGTGGAGGGGAAGAAGCTTTTCTTCAGACATTGAGTGTGTGTCTTCAGGCTCCTGTACCTCATCCCTAATGGTAGGAACAAGAAGAGGGCGTGTCCTGGATGGTTAGTGTCATTAACAGAGTCACAGAAAAATACAGCTCAGAAACAAGCCCTTTGTCTTATCTAGTCCGTGCCAAACCAAATGTTGGATGCCATTTTCTTGAGCCAAATCTCTTGAAGGTATCCTTGATGGTGGGTAGGATTGTGACCCTGGTGGAACTAGCTGAGTCTACAACCCTCTGTGATCCTGTGTTTTGGAGCCCCTATACCAGGCTGTAATGTTAGTAGGAGCATGTGCTCTACAAGCCCACCACTGCATTCCCCTCTCCTCCCTCCCCCTCCCCACACCCTTCTTGAAGGCAATGATCAGCTCTTTTGATGACATTGAGGGAAAGGTTATTTATTTAGAGAAACAGTGCAGAATAGGCCCTTCCACACTTCCCAGCCACAGCCGACAGGTCCCAAATTAATCCAAACCCAAACTCAGAACAATTTATAATGACCAATTAACCTACTCGGTGCATCTTCGGACTGTGGGAGGGAAACAGAGCACCCGGAGAAAACCCATGCGTTTCATGGTGAATGCACAGAGACTCCTTACCAGAGGTTGCTGGGATTGAACTCTGAACTCCGAGGTGCCAAGCCGTAATAGCGTTGCACTAACCACTATGGGCACTTGGAGAAAAGCTATGCATTCTACAATGGCACAGAGACTCCAGGATGCAACACCGTACTCCCACACCCTGAGCTGGAATAGTGTCATGTCCTCCTTCACTCCGACTCATCATTATTGGAGGTGTAGCCCACCACGGAGGTGTCATCTGCAAACTTGTAGATGGAGTTAGAGCAGAATCTGGCCACTCCCTCATGAGGGTACAGGGAGTAGAGTCGGGAGCTGAGAATGTAACCTTGTGCAGTACCAGTGTTTGGAATAATCCTGCTGGAGGTCTTGCTCGCTGTCATTCCTGACCGGCCTGTTGATCAGCAAGTCAAGGATCCAGTTCCAGAGGGAGATGTTGAATCCCAGGTCTAGGAATTTGAAGATGAGTTTGCTTGGAATTATAGTACTAAACACTGAGTTAATAGTCTAACATGTGTGTCTTTACCGACCAAAAGCTTCAGAGATGAGTGTAAGGCCAGGAAGGTAGTGTCTGTGTAGAAATTGCTTGAGGTCATCTGGGAGACTGAGTTAATGCGTGCCATGACCAACCTTGTGAAACCCTTATTTATGGTAGGTGTCAGAGCCACTGGGAGGTGGTCATTAAAGCACATTACCTTGTTTAAGCTGGTATCAGGATGATAGTGGGCTTCTTAAAGCAGGTGAGAACCTCAGATCCAAGCTGCCCAATCTCTCCCTTTCTCTGGACTCCAGTCATTGACTGTCCATTTTCTCATCACTGATTCCACCTGGCCCATTGAGTTTCTCCAGCAGGTCATTTTCTTTTACCTTCACGGAGACACCAGAACAATCTCAGAATGTCCAATGTACCCGCCAGCCAAGGAAGCACCTATGAATCGGAGGAATGTGGGCAATGTGGGATTGGATATGTGCACAGGAAGATGCCACAAGGCCAGGATGGTAATAACCAAATAATCTGTTTGTAAACATGTAGATTGTGAGATAATGATACTACGTAAACCCTCTCAAGGACCCTTCATTTGGCACTAAGCTGCATGTTTGGACAGGTGACCAAGCGTTTGTTCAAAGTAAAGAAGGTTTAAGTTCAAAGAACAAAGTAAATTTATTATCAAAGTACAAATATCTCACAATATACAACTCAGATATTGATTTCTTGCAGGCGCTCACAGTAAATACAAAGACACAGAGAAAAAATGATAATAAATAAGCACTAAATATCGACAACATGAGATGAAGAATCCTTGAAAGTTCAATACTGATGTGAGTGAAGTTATCCATGCTGATTCAGGAGCCTGATGGCTGAGGAGTAATAACTGTTCCTAAATCTGATGGTGTGGGTCCTGAGGCTCCTGGAACTTCTTGCTGATGGCGACAGTGATAAGAGTGCATGGCCTAGATGGAGGGGGTCCTTTTTTTAGCCAGAGGGAGGTGAATCTGTGGAATTCATTGCCACAGATGGCTGTAGAAGCCATGTCATTGGGTACATTCATGGAAGAGGTTGATAGGTTCTTGATTAGTCAGGGTGTGAAGGGCTACAGGGAGAAGACAGGAGATTGGGGCTGAGAGGGAAAATGGATCAGGCATAATGAAATGGCGGAGCAGACTCGATGGGCCAAATTGTCTAATTCTTCTTCTCTTATATTCTTACGGTCTTATGATGGATGCTGCTTTCCTGCGACAGCACTCCTTGTAGATGTGCTCAGTGGTGGGGAGGACTTCACCCGTGACGGATTCGGGTTTTTGTAGGCTATTCTGTTTGAGGGCATTGGTGTTTCCATACCAGGCCGTGATGCAATAAGGGGAGAATGGAGAGAGAGAGAGTTGCGGTTCCTCAGGTAACTCTGGGAGATTCGGCTCCGTGCAAAGAGCTGCCAGCTGTCAATGGGCGTGACATCGTCTCTGGGAGACCGGGCAATTCCACAGAAGCTAATCCACCCATGTGACATTCAAAGGCGCTCTAAGGGCAATGGATCCAGTGCAAGATGAGTTTCAGCATGCAGAGTTCAGGAATTATTAGCATTAAACAGACACTCATCATCATTTTTATGTTACATTAGGGAATTTCCGATTGCCACTAACTACAGCATTGCAGAAATAAGTCACTAGTCTCCCAGGAAGGGTGTAGAGATTGAGATTTGTATAAATAAAACTTGAAGCACAAACAGTTCCCCTGATGTTACACGTCAGATGAAGCCCCGGGATAGAACATAGAACGTAGCGCAGTACAACACAGAAACAGATCCTTTGGCCCACAGTGTGGTGCCGATCTAATTAAACTAATGACACCTAATGTGCATTTCTCCATTCTCTGCATAGTCATGTACATATCTAACAGCCTCTTGAATGCCTCTACCATATCTGTCTCCACCACCACTCCTGGCAGCCCATTCCAGCACCCACCAGTTTCTGTGGAAAAGAACTCCCACCCGCCACACATCTCCTTTGAACTTCCCCCCTCTCACCTTAAATGTACTGTATGCTTAGTTAAACCAGGGCAGGACTCACACACAGAAAGAGCAAAGAAGCTGGAGCACTACAACACAATGTAGACCCTTCAGCCCATAACATTGTGCAGACATTTTAACAACTCCAAAATAAATCTTAACTCTTCCCTCCTACATAGCCCTCCATTTTTCTATCATCCACGTGCTTACCACAGTACGTGTGCTTGCAACTCTGTGTGTCCGACAGAGTGATCAGCAGCACTGGGGCTCCACAGGGGACTGTCTTGTCTCCCTTTCTCTTCACCATTTACACCTCGGACTTCAACTACTGCACAGAGTCTTGTCATCTTCAGAAGTTTTCTGATGACTCTGCCATAGTTGGATGCATCAGCAAGGGAGATGAGGCTGAGTACAGGGCTACGGTAGGAAACTTTATCACATGGTGTGAGCAGAATTATCTGCAGCTTATTGTGAAAAAGACTAAGGAGCTGGTGGTAGACCTGAGGAGAGCTAAGGCACCGATGACCCCTGTTTCCATCCAGGGGGTCAGTGTGGACATGGTGGAGGATTACAAATACCTGGGGATACGAATTGACAATAAACTGGACTGGTCTAAGAACACTGAGGCCATCTACAAGAAGGGTCAGAGCCGTCTCTATTTCCTGAGGAGACTGAGGTCCTTTAATATCTGCTGGACGATGCTGAGGATGTTCTACGAGTCTGTAGTGGCCAGTGCTATCATATTTGCTGTTGTGTGCTGGGGCAGCAGGCTGAGGGTAGCAGACACCAACAGAATCAACAAACTCATCCGTAAGGCCAGTGATGTTGTGGGGATGGAACTGGACTCTCTGACGGTGGTGTCTGAGAAGAGGATGCTGTCTAAGTTGCATGCCATCTTGGACAATGTCTCCCATCCACTACGTAGTGTGCTGGGTGGGCACAGGAGTACATTCAGCCAGAGACTCATTCCACCGAGATGCAACACAGAGCGTCATAGGAAGTCATTCCTGCCTGTGGCTATCAAACTTTACAACTCCTCCCTTGGAGGGTCAGACACCCTGAGCCAATAGGCTGGTCTTGGACTTATTTCCTGGCATAATTTACATATTGCTATTTAGCTATTTATAGTTTTATTACTATTTAATTATTTATGGTGCAACTGTAACGAAAACCAATTTCCCCCGGGATCAATGAAGTATGACTATGACTATGACCATGACTATTAGCTAAGAGTTTCTTAAATGTTCCTAATGTACTTGCCTCTACCACCACTCCTGGCATGGCATTCCACGCACCAACTACTCTCTGTGTAAAGAATTATAGACGATCTAACCTGGACACACAACAGCCCCTCATTAGTCAAGACGGCACAGCAGAGTCTACACTTACTGAGGAGACTGAGTCGTGCAAGGCTTCCCACCCCTATTCAAACAAATTTCAAATGAGCACCATCAAGAGTTTTTCTGTCCTGGCTGCATCATTTGGTGGTATGGAAGCTGCAAGGCATTGGTCTGCGAAACTCTAAAGAGAAGAGTAAAGGCTGCCAAGGGGATCATCAGAGTTCCCCCCTCTCCCCGCCATTTGTGACATTTAGCAAGAGCATTGAGGACAAAGGTCCCAAAACATTGCTGACGATCCCTACCACCCATCCCACTATCTCTTTGACTCACTACCATCAGGAAGAAAGTACAGGGGCATTAGGACTAGGACTGTCAGACTGGGTAACAGCCTCTTCACTCAGACGAATGAATA
Source organism: Mobula birostris (assembly GCF_030028105.1). NCBI lineage: Eukaryota > Metazoa > Chordata > Chondrichthyes > Myliobatiformes > Myliobatidae > Mobula > Mobula birostris. The sequence goes on along the minus strand of NC_092375.1, from coordinate 6,987,982 downwards.
CCCTGCCACCACTGAGGTCTCGTAACTAGGACAATAAGGTGTTTACTGTTCATCTGTGCTGTGAACTACATGTACGTTGATTTGTATTTTATTAACATATTTGTGAAAAAATTTTGGTTAACGTGCTGTGTGTGATAACTGTTTTGTTGGTGCACGGTGTGTTCGGAAGGAAGTTGTTTTATTTGGTTGTATGTATGTAGTCAGATGGTTCTGTGGTTGTGGACTCACTATCGGAGACTCTGAGATTCGTGTTTTGTGTATTATTTATTTACTTTTTTTATTGTTTGCACAATTTGTTCCCTTTTCTCTCTTTGGATGTTTGTTGGTCTTTGTTATCCATGGTTTTTTCATGGATTCTGTTGTGTTTCTTTGTTTTGTGGCTGCCTGCAAGAAGATGAATCTCAAGGTTCTATATGGTATACATACTTTGATAACAGTTACAGAGTCATAGAAAAATAGAGCACAGGAACAGGTCCTTCAGCCCATCTAGTCCGTGCTGAACCATTTAAGCTGTCTCTTCCCATCGATCTGCACTCAGACCATAGCCCTCCATACCTTTCTCACATATATACCGATCCAAACTTCTTTTAAACTTTGAAATCAAAATTGCGTCCACCACTTCCACTGGCAGCTCATTCCACACTCTCTTGACCCTCTCAGTTCCCCCTCATGTTTTCCTTAAACAATTCACCTTTCATTCTTAACCCATGACCTCTAGTTTTAGTCTCACCCAGCCTCAGTAGAAAAAGCTCCACGACCGCTGGACTAAGTGTGTAAATGTAGGGAGGGACTATGTTGAAAAATAAATGTGCTAGGTTTTCCAAAATTGAGTCCTTCTACCTTAGGCCACGAACTTATCAATCATCCCTTGTACTTTGATAATAAATATACAGTGAACTTTTTTGAACCTAAATCTGAACTTACATCTGACATGCACACTGTGTGCAAGTAGTTTCTATGTTCTCCCCGTGACCACATGGGTTTTCTTCAGGTGCTCCAGTTTCCTCCCACAGTCCAAAGATGTACCGGTTGGTAGATTAATTGATCATTGTAAATTGTCCCGTGATTAGCCTAGGGTTAAATCGGGGGTTGCTGGGTGGCCCTGCTTGAAGGGCTGGAATGGCCCATTCCACATTATGTCTCAATAAATAAATAAATAAAAATCTCCCCACACCCCCCATATACTTTCCTCCAATCCTCATTAAATAATCTTGCTTTGGCGTTTTCCACCCTGGGAATAAGTCTCTGGCTATGCCTCCTATCACCTTGTACACATTTATCGAGTCACCTCTCACCCAAAGAGAAAAGCCAAGCCCCTGGACAGCATTGTGGAACGAAGAGACCCGGGGGGGGGGGGGCGCAGGTGCGTCACGTAGACAGGGTGATGAAGAAGCCCTAGAGCATGCTTACTTTTGTCAGTCAGGGCACCATGTCCAGGAATTGTCACGTTGCAACCGTACAAGCCTAGGAATGACTTAATGCATAAGGAGCTTTTGATGGCTCTGGTCCTGTACCCGCTGGAGTTTAGAAGAATGGGAGAGGCTGTCATTGAAACCTATTGAATATTGAAGTGCATAAAATAGAGTGGATATGGAGAGGATGTTTCCTATAGTTGGTGAGTCTACCAGAGGGCACAGCCTCAGAACAGAGGGACGTCGTTTTAGAACAGCGATGAGAAGGAATTTCTTTAACCAGAGGGTGGTGAATCTGTGGAATTCATTGCCACAGATGGCTGTGGAGGACAAGCCATTGGGTACATTTGAAGTGGAGGTTGATAAAGTTCTTCGTTAGTCAATGCATCAAAGGTTACGAGTGGAAGAAAGGAGAATGGGTTAGAGAAGGAAAATAAATGAGCCATAATGGAATGGTGAAGCAGACTCGATGGGTCGAATAGCCTGATTCAGCTTCTATGGTCTTATCCTATGATAAGATGAACCCAAAAGAATGGCACAGACTGATACAACTCGGTATCAGTCATAGTCATACTTTATTGATCCCGGGGGAAATTGGTTTTCGTTACAGTTGCACCATAAATAATAAATAGTAATAGAACCATAAATAGTTAGATAGTTCTATGTAAATTATGCCAGTAAATTATGAAATAAATCCAGGACCAGCCTATTGGCTCAGGGTGTCTGACCCTCCAAGGGAGGAGTTGTAAGGTTTGATGCCCACAGGCAGGAATGACTTCCTATGATGCTCTGTGTTGCATCTCAGTGGAATGAGTCTCTGGCTGAATGTACTCCTGTGCCCACCCAGTACATTATGTAGTGGATGGGAGACATTGTCCAAGATGGCATGCACTTGGACAGCATCCTCTTTTCAGCCACCACCGTGAGAGAGTCCAGTTCCGTCCCCACAACATCACTGGCCTTACGAATGAGTTTGTTGATTCTGTTGGTGTCTGCTACCCTCAGCCTGCTGCCCCAGCGCACAACAGCAAACATGATAGCACTGGCCACCACAGACTCATAGAACATCCTCAGCATCGTCCAGCAGATGTTAAAGGACTTCAGTCTCTTCAGGAAATAGAGACGGCTCTGACCCTTCTTGTAGACAGCCTCAGTGTTCTTTGACCAGTCCAGTTCATTGTCAATTCGTATCCCCAGGTATTTGTAATCCTCCACTATGTCCGCACTGACCCCCTGGATGGAAACAGGGGTCACTGGTACCTTAGCTGTCCTCAGGTCTACCACCAGCTCCTTAGTCTTTTTCACATTAAGCTGCAGATAATTCTGCTCACACCATGTGAAAAAGTTTCCTACCGTAGCCCTGTACAGCAGCATCCTAGAAGTTGCTAGTCAGCGTTGAACTCAGTATTGGACTGCCTTGGGGACTCCATCTCAAGACTTTTCCCTCAGGGTTTACTCCGGAAGCTTTCTCCATGAGTAGATATAGCCACAAGGCCGCGGAGGTTTGAGATCAGAGTTCTCCATCTCCTCGATGAGCTGTCTACCACAGCAGGTTAGCCCCATCTGCCTGAAGCGACTGGTTTTAAGCTGCTGTAACCTGCCTTTGTCCCTTCTCCTGTCAGTATAAATGGTTCCGCCAAGCTTAGCACCCAAGAAGGCCATGAGCTGGACTTGGTTATCAGAGTCTATTAGAGATGCATGCCATTTTTAGAATTTAATAAGTAGTGGGAGCTTATCTCCTCTACCTCTCCCAGCTATAACAACCTTAAGGAACCATACAATCAATAACTAAGGCAAAATAACGTATCTTTGAGAAATAAAGTCCTCAGAATACTTTGTAAAATTAACATCAAAGAATATGCGGATGTTTGACGATGTACAAAGTATATTCATAATATTCAAGTAGGTGGGGTATTATCAAGGATGTTAAAATATTTACTTTACCCTAATTAATAACTCAATTGAAAGATTAAGCCAATATATGTCACATTAAATGTGATGCAAGTTATTTGGTTTGGCAATATACTCTTCTGTTTGAGCTTTGAGTAGCTCAAAGGTAAACGAAAGCTGTCAGCAGTTTTTGCAGCAATATCTTGCAAGGGGTGCTTGAGGCCTGGGGGGAGTACATGTTAGAATCATCTCAAATGATCTGAACTCCAAGGAGCAACTACCAGCTGACAATCCACAACTTATAGTCGGAGAATTTCGATGACTAAGGGAAACCTACCAATCTGGAGAAACGAGCAAGACTGTAGATGCTGGAAGTCCAGAGCAACTGAAGAAACTCAGCAAGTCAGGCAGCATCTTTGCAGGGAAATGAAGAGTTGACATTTCGGGCTAAGTCCACCCTTACCATCAGGCCTCTATTCACGTTTGTACTAATCTCGTTTTCATCTCACCACTTTCCCGTCAACTCCCCCCCCCCACCTAAAGTTCAATCAACTTAGGAATATGTGTGACCCCACCAGTGATCACAGTATGACAAAAAGTCCACATAGGCAGAATGCACAGATGTTGTCAAATTTTAAATCCAAGAGATTCGGCAGATGCAGAATCCAGAGCAATACGCACAAAATCTTGGAGAAGCTCAGCAGGTCAGGCAGCATCTCTGGAGGGAAACAGACAGTTGACGTTTCAGAACAGGAAAAGAAAAAGACAGAAAGAAGCCCCAGATGCTGAAATATGAGGAAAGGTTGAGTGAATTAGAAGTTTTCTCATTAATGTGTTGGCCTTCATTAGTCAGGGGATTGTGTTCAAGAACCACGAAGTAAAGTTGCAGCTCTATAAACTCTGGTCAGACCACATGGACTGAAACACTGTGCTACCATTTAAAGATAGAGATTAGCTTTATTTGTAACATGTACAGTACATTAAAATATACGGTGAAATGCATCATTTTGCATCAAATGAAATCAGCGAGGGTTGCGCTGAGCAGCCTACGAACCCTAACCCAAACATCTCTTTGGAATGCGAGAGGAAACCAGAGCACCTGGAGGAAAGCACTTGGTCAAACGGAGAACGGATAAACTCCTTACTGTACTGACAACAGTGGGAACTGAACATTGGTCTTGCAGCTGCTATCCATTTGGATTTGACTGAGCCATGTGTTTTGAGAAGTTGGTTCAGCCAGCCTTCTATCCTTGAAATCTGAAATAGCTGGGGTCCACCAGATGTTCAGGGTGGGTGGGTGAGTTTGAATGCTCTGGGGAGATCCATGAAGGACCCCGGCAGATAGTCACACAGGAAGTTTCCCTTTGGTCCTCCTTCACAGTCCCTTACACAGTGCCCCCAGCATTCCCACCCACCCCCACCCCCGAACTTCTCTTCTCCGCTCCGTCCTTTTCTGCCGGAGGCTTTCGGTGTTTGACGGTTAGCTCATTGAGAAACATGAGCCTGACCTTTTCCTGGTTAATTACAGCCCTCCCTCCTCCTCCTTTGCTGCTGTTTGATCTGCAGAGTGTTTGACCTGTTTTAAGATGTTTAATCATATTGTTGGATTGACAATGTTGGAAGTTGCTGTGTAGTTAGCGAGACACTAATTGCCCAGTGCTCAAACGCCAGCTAATCGCTCAAGGAGTGGGCCACTTCAGAAGTTCCGACTCTTTACAGACAGTCATTTTCCTCCCTAATGGTATTAATCTCAGGGTAGGTTATACCAGCATGTTATTAGCTCGGGTCTTGTAATGGGCTCTCCCACAATCCCTGACTGATGTTCCCTCTACTCCAGCTTTCATTTAAGTAGGACTTGGATTAAGATGGATGCAGGATGCGATATCACCAGCAACTCAGGGTATGTTTAGTCCCTCTCACTCCACTCTGTTCTCACATTCTTTCACTCTACCTCACCCTGAACCTGTCATTTCCATTTTGCTCAACTCATAATTTCCATCACTATCTCTTGGTGTCTCTTTGAAAGCATTACTCACGCTGAACAATCCTCACTGTTACCACATCATCCCTCATTCACTGTCATTCTGTGTCTTACACTTTTCTGCTCTGTCTCTCTGTCCCCTCTCTCTCCCCATGTAATCTTGCTCACTTCTCTCTCTGTCTCATTCTCTCTCTCTCTCTCCCCCCTTTCTTTCATACTTGCTTTCTCTCTCTCTTTCTCACTCTCTATTCTCCCCTCTCTCTCACACACACACTCTCATCTTTCATGTTCTCTCTCTCTCTCTCTTTTTCGTTGTCTGTATTGTTTCTTTTCATTCGGAGTTAATATCTACTATGTAATGCTAAAAAGAGTCGATGTCAGTTCATTAGATTGGATCAGTCACTGCATAACTCCGGGGTGCGGTACCGGTGGGGACGGGTCTGTCACTGCGTAACACCGGGGTACGGTACCGGTGGGGACGGGTCTGTCACTGTATAACACCGGGGTACAGTACTGGTGGGGACAGGTTCTGTATCAGTATGACTTTTGGGTACAGTATTTTTGTGGAGATGGGTCTGTCTCTGCCTACTGGTGGCAGAGTGGTAGGGTCTGGTCTGTTTAAAAGGGTTCAGGGACTGCTTCTTTTCTCCAGTTAACCTGAACTGAAATGATTTGTAATAAATTATGGACTGTAGTGTTTGGTTAGTGTGTGGGTAAATGGGAGGTGGTTTCGGACATTGAAAACCCTTCATTATATTGAGCTTCTTCTAGTTATCTCCATCACTGCTTTGAAGGAACTGTGTGACAAATGTTGGGTTATCTAATCTTCTTCTGTCCACCATCCTCCCTCTAATCATTGCTCTGATCTAACTGTGTGACAAGACCCCTTGCTAACCATGCTCTTCTCCTACCCATCATCCTCCCTGTGATTACTGCTCCAAACTAACTCTCTGATGAGACACTGGGTCAATTGTGACCTTCAAGTTTAGTTCATTGTTATTCAACCATATGCATGTATACCGCTAAACAAAACAACGTTCCTCTGGACCAAGGTGCACAATACAGTACGTGTAACTCACACACACAACACATGAGGTAATATTACCATAAATAAATTAACAAATAATAATGTGCATTTATGAAACAAGTTAATAAGTAAACAGTATAACGCCATTTGCACTTCATGAATGATGAGACCTGGATGGTGGCTAGGAGTTTAGTCGTCATGTCCACAGGGTAGAAGCTGTTTCCCATCCTAACAGTTCTTGTTCTAATGCTACGGTGCCTCCTACCTGATGGTAGTGGGGTCAAAAAGATTGGTGGGTGGATGGATGGGAGGGAACGTTGAATATGCTAAGGGTCCTGCATACATTGCACTCTTGATACATATCTCTAATGGTGGAAGAGAGACCCAGCTGATCCTTTCAGCAGTCCTTGCAATCCTTTGTAGGGATTTGTGGTCACATGTCCTACGCCATTGTCCCTCTGATGTCTTCTCTGAACTAGTGTGTTCAGGTGCCTTGCTCAGCATAAGACCCTAAGACAGGAGCAAAATTGAGCCATTCAGCTCATTGAATCTGCTCCACCATTCAATCATGGCTGATTTATTATCCCTCTTAAACCCATTCTCTTGCCTTCTCTCCATTAGTTTGGATGCCCTTACTAATCAAGAACCTATCATCCTCCATTTTAAATGCACTCAATGACTCAGCCTCCACAGCTGTCTATGGCAATGAGTTCCACAGATTCACCAACCTCTGGCGAAAGAAATTCCTCCTCATCTCTGTTCTAAAGGGGTATCATTGTATATCGAGGTTGTGCCCTTTGGTCCGAGACTCCCCCACTATTGGAAACATCTTTTCCACATCAACTGTATCGGTGGCTTTCAATATTCGATAGATTTTACTAAGATTCCCCCTCATCCTTCTAAACTCTCAAAGTATAGGCCCAGGGCCATCAAATACTTCTGATACGTTAACCCTTTCATTTTTTTTCTTCTCCAAGTCCTCCGGGATGACTTCAGGCAGAACCCTTCCGACGTGATGGTTGCTGCGGGCGAGCCTGCTGTCATGGAATGCCAACCACCTCGTGGACATCCGGAGCCCACCATCTCCTGGAAAAAGGACGGTCTCCGACTGGATGATCGGGATGAAAGAATCACGGTAAGACAGGGAAACATTTATTGGCTGTCAGCGAACCCTTGGTCCTCTTGTTCTGACGTTCAGTGGGCTACCAGAGAAGATGCTGTAGACTGGCAAAGACTGAATGTTGTTCTCTTCCGTTATATATTTCTGTCATTAGATTAGACACTCTGACTAGGAAATTATTCATCCCACTGAGGAGACAATATATTGAAGAAAAGACCCTTTCTTTCCCATTTCTAGGGATGGTGCATTACAATAATGCTTGGTACCTTACAGAAGATCGGGGTTGACTTGCCATCACTCTTTGTAAGGAATTTGTACCTATGACCACATGCTTTCCTCCAGGTTCTCCAGTTTCCTCCCATGTTCCAAAAGACATACGGGTCATGGTCAGTAAGTTGAGAGCATGCTAGAAACATGACTGTCCCATAGCATATGACCATAAGATATAGGAGCAAAATTAGGCCATTTGGCCCATCAAGTCTGATCTGCCATTTCATCATGGCTGATCCAATTTTCCTCTCAGCCCCAATCTCCTGCCCTCTCCCTGTATCCCTTCATGGCCTGACCAATCAAGAATCTTACCAACTTCTGCCTTAAATATCCATGAAGACTTGGCCTCCACAGGTTCTCCACTCTCTGGCTAAATGTATCCTCTGGTCTTAGCCTCTCCCACCAAAGGAAACATCCTCTCCACATTCACTCTATCGAGGCCTTACAGCACTCAATAGGTTTCAATGAGGTATTCCCTCGTTCTTCTGAATTCTTGTGAATACAGGCCCAGAGCCATTAAACGCTCTTCATAAGGGAAGCCATCTAATCCTGAAATCATTTTTGTGAACCTCCTTTGAACTCTCTCCAGTTGCAGCACAACCTTTCTTAGTTAGGGGCTCAAACCTGCTCGTGATACTCCATGCAAGGACTTATCAGTGCCTCATAAAGTTTCAACATTATATCCTTGCTTTAATATGCTACTCCTCTTGAAATGAATGCTAACCTTGTATTTGCCTTCCTCACCACCTGGAAATGAAGCTTTAGGAAATCCTGCACAGGGATTCCCAGGTCCATTTGCACCTCAGTTTTTACTGTTTTCTATCCATTTAGAAAATAGTCAGCCCTTTCATTTCTTCTACCAAACGGAAGCGCCGCAAACTTGCTGATGCATTGGAAGCACCCGACCGCAGCCGACTCTGAGCCCGTCCGAAAACTTCGAGCCTCCGACCGGCCCTTTTTAGGTTTCTATTTAAGTCTAGAAACAATGTGATGTCCCATTCCAACCCTGGTGAAATTTAACAGGTCTGACCAATCTACTGGCATCCCATAACCCGTAAGTAAGTTAGCGAGATTTCCAAAGTCTGTGTTATAATCTGTCTACCCTGAGACTCTGCATCTCTCATATTGAGGGTCTTCTCTTTTAAATAACCTTTTAAGAAATGCATTTCTGCTCAAAAAACCGTACCTGCTCACAGCGCCAAATGTAATGCTGAATCAGGTTCGTAGGTCCAGCGAAAATGAGACAGGAAATGCATTGGCTTTGAATAGGTATATTAATAATTTATTTACAAACAGTACAAATTTGCCCAAACATTCATGTTCCCCAAGTCACAGACACTACAAATCTGAAAATTCAACAAACGTACTTAGTTAAAAGTGCACGCAGAGCATACCTTCCCAGTTGCCATGTGCACCCTTGCCTTAAACCAAGAAAGAAGACAGCAAGCTTCTTCCACGTGCTATTTTAAATCCCCAGGATGTTTGAAACTGGACACCAGGCAGCTATCCAATGGGAAAAGCAGCTGCTGCTTTTAAACTAACCAATCACAATGGAAACAACTTTCGACAGTCAGAATAAGGCACGCCCACACAGGACAAATCTACCTGCCCCTACACCAACTTCATATCATCTGCAAACTTAACACCACTAGCCACCAGCAGTCAGTCTGAAAAGGCTCCCTTTATTCCCACTCTTTGCCTCCTGCCAATCAGCCTCTGCTTTATCCATGCTAGAATCTTTCTTGCAATAGTCTGGACTTGTAGTTTATTAAGCTGCCTCATGTGTAGCACCTTATCAAAGGTCTTCTGAAAATCCAAGTACACAACATCAACCAATTCTCCTTTGTCTATCCTGCTTGGTATTTCTTCAAAGAATTCCAAGAGATTTGTCAGATAAGATTTCCCTTGAGAAAACCATGCTGACTACAGTCTATCATGTGCCTCTGTGTACGCCTAGACCTCATCCTTAATAATTGACTCCAATATCTTCCCAACCACTGAATCTGACTCCAATATCTTTCTTCTGTCTCCCCCCCCATCTTGAAGAGTGGAGTGACATTTGCAATTTTCCTAACTTCCGGAACCATCCTTGAACCTAGTGATTCTTGAAAGATCATTACTAATGCCTCCACAATCTCTTCAGCCACCCCTTTCAGAACTCATGGGTGTACACCATCTAGTCCAGGTGACTTAGCAGACCTTTCAGTTTCCCAAGAACCTTCTCTATAGTTAAGGTAACTTCACAAATCTCATGCCCCCTAACACCATACTGCTAGTTGCTGTCTGTGTGGCATTTGCAATTTCTCCCGGCAACCGTGTGGGTTTCCTCTAAGTTCACATTCAGTCACAGCATGGCAACAGGCCCTTCAGCCCATCTAGTCCAGGCTGCTTACCTGAGCTGGTCCTATTTGCCTGCATTCAGTCCATACTCCTCTAAACCGAGTACCATCTACCATGCTGGTGGACAGCCATCATCCAGGCCATGCTCTGTTCTCGCTGCTACCATCGGGAAGGAGCGCGATAGAAGCTGCCCTTGTACCTGGTTGTTCCTGCTCTCAGGGTTTTGTATCTTCTGCCGCGCAAGAAAGGAGGAAAGAGAGAGTGACCAAGGAGGGAGTGCTCCTTAATTATGTTGGCTGCCTTTCTCAGGCAACAGTAATGTGTTGTCATGTTGCCTGGGATGGAATATTTCATGTATGAGGGGAGACTGGAGAGGCTGGGTCTGCTTCCCTGGATTAGAGGGGAACACCAATGTCCTTGAACGGAAAAGCCTACAAGAAGTAGTGGTTACACCCCAGTCCCTCAGAGTGAAGTCCTCCCACTGAGCACATCTGCATGGAGCACTGTTGCAGGAAGGCAGCATTCATCATCAAGGAACCTCACCATATAGGACATGCTCTCTTCTTGTCGCTGTCATCAGAGAGGAAATGCTGAGGACTTATACCACCAGGTTCTGGAACAGGTATTACCCCCTCAACCATCAGGTTCTTGAACCAGAGGGGATAATTTCACTCACCCACCCCAACGCTGACTGTTCCCACAGACTACAGCTTCACTTTCAAGGACTCTTCATCTCGTGTTTTCAATATTTATTGTTTATTTATTAATTATAATTTTTTGCACAATTTGTTGTTTGTCTGCATTGATTCTGTTGTGTTTCCTTGTATTTTCTATGATTGCCTGAAAGAAAATGATTTTCAGGGTTGTATATGGTGACCTGTATGTACTTTGATAATAAATTTACTTTGAAGCTTGATATTTGATTGAGGTATATAAAACTTTAAGTGATATAATTTGGGGGATGACAGCAAATGTTTCTCTGCATCAGAGGCAGTTATAACGGGAGGATATTGATTTAGGGTTAAGGGATTTAGAGAGAATTTGAGGGTCCCTCTTTTCACTCTGAGAGTAGTGTAGGCAGAATCACTTAAGAGGTGTCGGCATAGGCACTGCGGAGAGGCATAGAGTGTTGTAGACTAATGGGGTCAACTGCTCCGCACGTGACCACAAGAGGCTGCTGAGAACTGTGAACGTAGCTCAGCACGTCACAGACACCAACGGGGCAACACTTGGGGGCTGCCCCTGTTACAATCCTTGCTGACTTGATCTGCCACGAATGACAAATTTCACAGTATGTTTCAATGTGCCTGTGATTAATAAAGCTAATCTTTTTTCCTTTTACTTTTTTTTTGGTCTGAGGGAAAGAGCATAGGGCCGTTTGAAGACAGTGTGCCCACACCTGTGATCTTTGAAGTCCCCTCCCTGCCACTCCCACTCCTCCTAATTTCCGGCCATTTCAGACACCTCCTACCAAGGTCTCGTTTGAAGGACTCTCTCTGACACGGAATAGACCCCTGTCCAAATACCAGGACTTCAGTGCTCACCTGTCTGAGGAATGCCGCAACATTTCAGCACTGGATCATTTTGACAACGTTTTCACCCACTTTGAAATAAAAAAAATGATTATGCTTGTCCTCCACTCTGGTGTTTGTAGGTGAAGGCATTGGTCTGGATTTTGGATGTGTGTCTGTGTTGACAGAGACTCAGCGACGGATGAGTGCTCTCAGCAGATGCACAATGGGATCGAATAGGAGGCCCATACTTTTTATATACAGAATTCTACAGGATAACTCTAGACAGAGTGGATGTGGAGAGGATGCTTCTATAAAGGGGGAATCTAGGACCAGAAGGCACACCCTCAGCGCTAAAAGATGTCCCTTTAGAACAGAGATGAAGAGGAATTTCTTTAGCCAGAGTGAGGTGAATCTGTGGCAATGAAGTCCATAGATTTTAAAGCAGAGGATAGTAAGTTCTTGCTTAGTCAGGGTGTCAAAGGTTAACAGAGTATGGGGTTGAGAGGGATAATAAATCATCCATGATGGAACGGCAGAGGAGATTTGATAAGCCAGATGGCTCAATTTTGTTCCTATGTCTTTAGATCTTATAGATATTTAAGAAACTCTTACATGGATGAAAGTAAAATGGAGAGCTATGAGGGAAGGAAGTGTTATATTCATCGTAGGTCAGCACAGCATTGTAGGCCAAAGGGCCTGAACAGTGCAGTACTGCTCTATGTTCTATGTACTTCAGTATTAGTCTAGCTCCCGCACCTATGACTTTATACTTTATTGTTGCCAAACAACTGGTACTAGGACGTACAATCATCACAGTGATATTTGATTCTGCGCTTCCCACTCCCTGGATTACAAATATTAAATATTAAAACCAGTTAAAATTAGTAAATATTAAAAATTTAAATTATAAATCATAAATAAAAAATAGAAAAATGGGAAGTAAGGTAGTGCAAAAAAACTGAGAGGCAGGTTCGGATATTTGGAGGGTGCGGCCCAGATCCGGGTCATGATCCGTTCAGCTGTCTTATCACGGTTGGAAAGAAGCTGTTCCCAAATCTGGCCATATGAGTCTTCAAGCTCCTGAGCCTTCTCCCGGAGGGAAGAGGGACGAAAAGTGTGTTGGCTGGGTGGGTCGTGTCCTTAATGATCCTGGCAGCACTGCTCCGACAGCGTGCAGTGTAAAGTGAGTGCACGGATAGACGATTGGTTTGTGTGATGTGCTGTGCCGTGTTCACGATCTTCTTCAGTTTCTTTCGGTCTTGGACAGGACAACTTCCATACCAGGTTGTGATGCACCCTACGGTGCATCTATAAAAATTAGTGGGGGTTTTAGGGGACCTGCCAAATTTCTTCAGTTTTCTCAGGAAGTAAAGGCGCCGGTGGGCCTTCTTGGCAGTGAACTCTGCTTGGTTGGACCAAGTCAGGTCATTTGCGATATTGACTTGGTAATGACAGCAGAAACACTTATCAAGTCTCCTGGGTCTGAAACGTGAAATCTTTCTCTTGAGACAGATGCAGCCTGAGCTCATCATAGAGTCATAGAACACTATAGCACAGAAACAGGCCTTTTGGCTTATCTGGTCTGTGCCAAACCATTAATCTGCGTAGTCCCATGGACCAGCCCAGACCATAGCCCTCCATACCCCTCCACCCAGCTGCTTTTCCAAATTTCTCTTAAGTGTTGAAATCAAACCTGGATCCACCACTTCTGCTGGCAGCTTGTTCCACACTCTCACCATCCACTGAGTGAAGAACTTCCCCCTCATATTCACATTAAATATTTCACCTTTCACCCGTAACCCATGATCTCTGGTTTAGTTTCACCCGCTCTCTGTGGAAAAAACGTGCTTGCATTGAACCTATAATTTTTTGTACCTCTATCAACTTTGTCCTCAATCTTCTATGTTCAAGGGAATGAAGTCCTAACATGTTCATCCTTTCCCTATAACTCAGGTCCTCGAGACCCAGCAACATCATTGTAAAATTTTCTCTGTACCCTTTCAACCTTGTATGCATCTTTCCTGTAGATAAGTGACCAAAACTGCACACAATACTCTAAATTAGGCCCCACCAACATCTTATACAATTTCAACATAACATCCCAACTATTCTACTGAATGCATTGATTTATGAAGGCCAAGGTGCCAAAAACCTTCTTTGGGACCTGATCTACCTATGACGGCACTGTCAAGGAATTATGGATCTGTATTCCCAGATCCCTATCTCTTCTGCCGCACTCCTCAGTGCCCCAGCATTCACTGTGTAGGACCTACCCTGCTTTGGCACTTCCAAAGTGCAACATCTCACACTTGTCTGCATTAAATTCCATCTGCCACTTATCAACCCATTCTTCCAGCTGGTCCAGATCCCACTGCAAACTCTGATGGCCTTCCTAGCTGTTCACTGCACCCCCAATCTTAGACCTGCTGAGTTTTTCCAGCATTTTCTGTTTTCATTTCAGACTTCCAGCTTCTGCAGTATTTTTTTTTGACTTGCCCTTACTCCCAGGGTCCACAATCCCTCGGTTAATGGTAGGGGTCCATTGCATTAAAAAGGTTGGAAACCCCTGACTTACTGGTTAAATTGATATTTATTGCTTTTTTTTGATTATTTTTTTCTTTTGTCTTTTGCACGTTAGTCATTTGTTTGTAATGTGCTGTTTTTCATTGATTCCATTGTGTTTCTTTGTATTCACTGTGAATGCCCACAAGAAAATGAATCTCAGGGTTGGATATGAGACATATATATACATCGAAAATAGACTTACGTTGAACCTGCACACTGTACTGCTACATATCTCCCCCATGTTGATCCAGCTCCCTCTCACTGTCAAACCAATGTGATTCTCACTTGAAACATCAAGGCAATGGAAGGAAGTAAGTATCGAGATGTCAGGAGGTTAATGTGAATGTCAGATGATCTTTGATCTATGAAGTGGTTCCCTGTTCTGAAGCTCAGTAAAGAAACATTCATTCACGCCCAAGGTACTGATAGCAAACTACAAAATGGTAGTTGGACAGCTGAAGATAATAAAATCTTAATCAGCTCCTCTTGCTTGGACTGAGAGGGCAGGTAATAAAGACTTTGTCAATTGATGTGTACTCGGTCACCAATTTATTAGGTACACCTGCTCTTTAATGCAAATATCTAATCAGCCAATCGTGTGGCAGCAACTCAATGCTCAAGAGGTTCAGTTGTTGTTCAGACCAAACATCAGAATGGCAAAGAAATGTGATCTAAGTGACTTTGACTGTGGAATGATTGTTGATGCCAGACAGCGTGGGTTGAGTATTTCAGAAACTGCTGATTTCCTGGGATTTTCATGCACATCAATCTCTAGAGTTTACAGAGAATGGTGTGAGAAACAAAAAAACATCCTGTGAGTTGCAGTTCTGTGGGTGAAAATGACTTGCTAACGAGAGAGGAGAATGGCCAGACCTGTTCAAGCTGACAGTAACTCAGATAACCACACACTACAACAGTGGTGTGCAGAAGAGCATCTCTGAATGCACAGTATGTGAAACCTTGAAGTGGATGGGCTACAGCAGCAAAAGACCATGAACATAATCTTAGTGGCTACTTTATTAGGTACATGAGGCAGAAGCCGGGTGAGCGTAGTTGTCTGTTGGTTTAAAGGTTTTCTGTCAAGGAATTTGACTGCATTTCAGCCGCACTGTTTGGATATTCATTCTCCATAAAATCGTAAGACTTGGAGCAAAATGAGTCTGTTCAGCTATCCCATCAGGCCTGATTTATTTCCCTCTCAACCCCATTCTTCTGCCTCCTCCTTGGAACCCTTGATGCCCGGACTAATCAAGAGCCCATCAGCCTACCTTTTATGTATACTCAATGACCTGGCCTTCACAATCTCCTGTGGCAATGAATTCCACAGATTCACTACCCTCTACCTAAAGAAATTCCTCCTCATCTCTGTTCTAATGGAATCATCCTTGTATTCTAAGGTTGTGCCTTCTAGTCCTAGACTCTCCCACTACTCAAAACATTCACTGCTTGCCCAGTCTATCTCGGCCTTTCAGTATCTGGTAGATTTAAATGAGATTCCCCCTCATTCTTCCTAACTTCAGTGAGTACAAGCCCAGAGCTATCAACAGCTCCTCATGTTAACCTTTTCTTTCCCGGGATCATTCTTGCAAACCTCCTCTGGACCCTCCAATATGCTGGCACATCCCTTCTTAGATAAGGGGCCCAAAACTGCTCTCAATACTCCATGTGGTCTGACCAATGTCTTAAAAAACCTTAGCATTATATTCTCACCTTTATATTCTAGACCTCTTGAAACGAATGCTAACATTGCATTTGCCTTCCTTACCACTGACTCAACCTGCAAGTTAACCTTCAGAGAATCCTGCACCGTCAATGGCATATAGTGGTTAGGGAAAAAGATGGCTATTGACATCAGCTATTGAACCAAGCCAGATTTGATCTCATTCCCTGTGTTCATTGATCTCTGAATGAAGAAGGAAGTAATTGGTGCTTAGTTTGGCCCAGGAGGAGCTTCGCTAAAGCGAAAAGGCGTGGAAGCGAGACATTGCATGACTTGCCTCTCACACTGACATCTGGTAGGTCTTGTTGACTTCTGTGAGGGCTGTGATTCCCAATTAATGAGTAAGATTGTTCTTCTCTGCTCCAATGTTCTGTCGATTCCAACGACATCAACTCCTGCATCTTTCTGGGCACGGCTGTCTTTCTATTTTTCGCTTTTTATCCCCCAGAGAAATGCAGAACTATTCTTAGTTCCTTGCAGTTTCTTTTGGAGGGATGCAACATGGTTCCCAATTGCTTCTCCCACCCACCCTCCCCAGCCACTCCCACTTGCCCTCTCCCAATGGACTACTGCCCTTTATCCAAACTCCACTTCCCCACTTCTCAAAGATCCCTCACCTGCCCACCTGCCAACTGTACAGCACAGTTACAGGCCCTTTGGCCCACAATGTCTGCTCCAGAGTCAAAGCTAAATGAAATTAAATCTCTTCTGCCTGAACCTGATCGCTATTTCTCCATCCTCAGAATATTCATGTGTCTGTCTAACAGCATTTTAAATGCCATAATGATATGTTTCCTCCACCAATCTGGCAGTCTGTTACAAGCACCCAGCACTATCTGCGTGAAAACCTTGCCATGCACATCTCTTTTAAACTTTGCCCTTCTCACTTTACCTGCATGTTCTTTAGTATTTGACATTTCTACCCTGGGAAAATGTTTCTCACTGTCTACCCTATCAATCCCTCATGTTCTCCTCATTCTCCTAATAGACCCCTCCAAACAACCACCATCTCCACATATCCGGAACCGCATTAATATCTAACCACATCTCTCCCTCCCTTCTGTGCATCCCCAATATCTCACGCCCATTCTCGACCCGCTGCCCTGCACCCGCCCTGCCCCACCTATTCTCTCCCCACAAACCCAACCCTGTGCCCCACTTACACTCTCCCTCTCCCTGTAAACTTGAGCCTGGTGGTACGTACTTTTAGGCTCTTGTATCTTCCGCCCAATAATTTTCTGGCCTGTGCCTGCTGGAGTTTATAAGAATGAGGTGATCGTACTGAAACCTATTGAATATTGAAATGCCTATACAGAGTGGATGTTGTGAGGATGTTTCCTATAGAGGAGGAGTCTTGGACCAGAGGGCACAACTTCAGAATAGAAGGAAGTCCCTTTAGAGCACAGATGAAGATAATTTTTTTTTTTAGCCAGAGAGTGGTGAACCTGTGGAATTGCCACAGATGACTGTGGAGACCAAGTCATTTAATATATTTAAAGCAGAGGTTCATAGGTTCTTCATTAGTAAGAGTGTCAAAGGTTACAGGGAGAAGGCAGGAGAATGGGGTTGAGAAGGATAATAAATCAGCCATGATGGAATGGTGGAGCAGAATTGATGGGCCGAATGGCCTAATTATGCTCCTACAATATGCCTTGTGGTCTTATGGTCAATGGGGAGGGGAGAACAGAGAATGTCTGGGGTGGGTGGGGCTTTAGATTATGATGGCTGGTCTGATAAGACAATGAGAAATGTAGACAGAGTCCATGGAAGGGAGGGAAATGCAAATACCGTGGATCCCAGTCAATTGGGGCACATGAGGACCAGCACATTGTGGTCCAGTTTAGCAGCTGTCCCAATTATATGAGGTTTCATAGAAATAGTTAAAAGGCATAACAAAAATAAACTACTGTTTAATTGAGTAACAAATTATGTATTTAAATGAAATACAGACCAAACTGAAACACTACCAATACTACTACAGTATGATAAAATTGTGTGTTAGTTCCTAATCTTTATCGATGGACTGTAAATGAACAAAATCAGCACAAACACCTAGTACAGATATTGGACTGCCTTGATAGCCCTCCTGCATAAAATCAAAATAAAAAGCAATCTTATCAAAAGTTGCTGCTTTTTGAATTGGTGGCTATCAGCCCCAATAGATAACATAACACAAGCACGCGCAACTGACGCTATTTATAACTGTTTGCTCAGAAATGTCTAATGTCCATATCGGGCATCTCCAAGCCTGAATGCTTGAAACCACAGTGAACAAAACGGTTTTGTTTTATTTTCTTCTCTCTCTCTCCGCACTGGATGTTTGATAGTCTTCTTTTGTTTTTAATGGGTTCTATTGGGGGTCTTTGTTTTGTGGCTGCCTGTAAGGAGATGAATCTCTAAAAGTTGTATAAAATATACGCCGATAATAAAATGTACTTTGAACTTTGAATTGTCTTACTGCTTATTCCTTGCCAACTATCAGCAACAAAAATCACTGCTCCCTGAACACAAACACATGCAACTGACGCTATTTAAAAACTGTTCACTCCGTAATGTCTAAAGGCCATTTCTGGCATCACCAATCCTGAATGCTTGAAACCGCAGTGAGCAAAACGGTTCCGAATTGTCTTGCTGCTTATTTCTCACCAACTATCAGTGACACTGTTTAAAACTCTTTGCTCTAAGCACAGTGTAGAGTCTAACTGCCACGTAAGTGTACACAACTGGTGCTAATTAGAAACTGTTCGGCAACTGTCTTCTGTCCCAATTAAGTGGCGTAGTGTCCCAAGTAAACAAAAGTAATCAAGGTGATTTTCTCAGATAGTTTTTATTCTTTAAGAGTTATCCCAGATACCAGCTGCCGTGATTAACAGATGGCCCAATTAACCTGAATCCACTGTACTTTCAAACTACAAGACCTTAAAAATCCACCTGAACTGAAAACTCAGAAACCAGCTGAGATGCTGCTAGCTTGGCCTAAAGCCAAATGCTGTACACTGCAAGATCTGAGCCTTGTCATCTCAATGGTACCTTGCCCCTTCCTGTGCCCAGAACACATCCATTTCTGCATAATCATTGACATCCAAGGAACCACACTGCTGACACGAGGAAAGAGGATCCTTAATCCTGCAGCACTTCATAAGGAAGAATTTGCCTTTCATAGCGTTTTCCTGGGCATGGTGTGTGTTAAATTACACTTGCCAACCATTTTACATTCAGGGAAATTGAGATAAACTGATGAATTCCTCGCTCCAGTTACACTGGGAATTCCCATGTATTTCAGTACGAACCTGGAGATGTGGGTCTTCAGGTCTTTGTACCTCCTGTCCAATGTAGATCTGAGAAGATGGCCCAGATGGTGGGGATCTTTGAAGATGGATATTGTTGAGGCAGTGTTTCCTCTGGGTACTACTGATGATGGGGAGGGAGGTTCCGATGATGCATTGGGCAGAGTTCATCCTGCTCTTCCAAGCCCGGCTGACCTCTCTCCCCAGTCCAGAGATATTTTAGATATATTAACTTTATTTGTCACATATACATCAAAACATTGAAACGTACAGTGAAATGTGTGGGGTTGTGTCAAATCTGAACACTAAGGATTGTGCTGATGCCAGCCCACAAGTGTCGCATTCTTCTGCCACCAAAGTAGCATGTCCACTGTGACTAATGCTAACTGTACATCTGTGGAATGTGGGAGGAAACCAGAGTACCCTGAGGAAACTGACACGGAGCTGGGGAGAATGTACAAACTCCTTTCAGAAAGTCACAGGAATTGTACCCTGATGGGTGACCGCTGGTGCTGCAAAGCGATTGCGCTAACTGCTACACGACCATACCGTCCCGCGTGGTTTGAGCTAACTGATCTGACTGATATCCTTTCTGAATCCATGCAGATCCGAGGAGGAAAGCTGATGATCACTAACACTCGGAAGAGCGATGCAGGGAAGTACATCTGTGTAGGAACCAACATGGTGGGTGAGCGCGAGAGTGAGGTGGCAGAACTGACAGTCTTGGGTGAGTGTGTTCTCCGGCAATATTGGTGATGTGTATAGTCCATGGTAAAGTAGTGGCACAGAGATCTTAGTATCTGACCAGTAATCAAGAAACCAGGAGGAGCAACACCAAAGAATGAGGGGGCATCTCATTGAAACCTACCAGGTACTGAAACGCCTGGATAGAGTGGACACGGAGAGGGTGTTTTATTGACAGTGGAGTCTAGGAATAGAGGTCACAGTTTCAGAATAAAGGGATGTTGCTTTAGAACAGATATGAGAGGAATTTCTTCTGCCAGAAGGTAGTTAAATTTGTTTCCACAGAGGGCTGTAGACACCAAGTCTTTGAATATACTTAAGCCAAAGTTGACGAGTTTTAAATTGGTTATGGGGAGGAGGTAAGCGAATTGAGTTGGAAAAAAGAAATCAGCCATAATGGATCTTAAATGGTGTAGACACAATGGGCCAAATGGTCTAATTCTACTCTTAAACTTATGGTTTATTGTCTAATCCAGAGCCCTGAGTTCAAATCCCACCACAACAGCAACTGTCTTCAATTTATGCATAATCTACAGAATGTTGTATTTGGTTCTGGTCTTCTCATTGTAAGAAACATGTCAAGGCATAGGGAAGGGTGTAGGAGAGGCTCACCAGAGTGTGCATGGATTAGGGAATATTAGCTGTAAGGACATGTTGGACAAACTTGAACTGCTTTTTGGGAACATCGGAGGCTGATAGAAGGTTATAAAATTATGAGAGACACATACGGTAGATAGAATTTTTGTCCCTGATGGGAAAGTCAAATGCTGGAGGGCATAGCTTTAAGGTGAGAAGGGAAACACTCGACATATCAGGAACAGATTTTCCCCTCTATCGTCAGATTTCTGAATGGACAATGAATCACTTATTTTTTGCTCTCATTCTGCACTATTTATATATGTTATTGTAATTTATAGTTTTTAAAATGATCATGTATTGCATTGTACTGCTGCCGCAAAACAAGAGATTTTGTGACATATGCCAGTGATATTAAACCTGATTCTGATTCTGATCTTGATTCGGAAAGCTTGAAGGAGGTGTGGAGGGTAAGTTTTGGTAAGAGAGTACTGGCTGCTGGGAATGGGATGGCAGGGCTGGTGGTAGGAGCAGATATGATAGTGGCATTGAAGAAGGTTTTTGACTGATGAATCAATGGGAAGTCAATGGAGGGAATAGGATGTACTGAAAAATGAAGCCCTCATCTCTGTTGATCATGTTCTCTACCTCTCTTGTCTCTCCCCTCCCTCACCAGAGCGGCCATCCTTTGTGAAGAAACCAAATAGCCAGGTTTTGCTGGTGGACGAGACGGTGGAGTTCAAGTGTGAGGCTCGAGGAGATCCTACGCCCACCGTGCACTGGAGGAAGGAAGATGGACAGCTGCCCAAACTCAGGTACCAAGGGTCTGCACTGGGCATGCTGGGTGACCTGCGGGAGGCACACACAGGCCTGGGACAGCATTTGTGTTTCTGCCTCTTGATACCTCCCAAAACGCATGGGGACTAGGTAATGTGGATTAATGATGGTGGTGGGGGGTGCGGAGGGGTGGGTTAGTGGGTGGAGGTGTTGATCAGCCTTACTGCTTAGGGGGAGTAACTGTTTTTGAGTCTGGTGGTCCTGGCGTGGGTGCTACGTAACTTCCTCCCTGATGGGACTAGGACAAACAGCCCATGAGTAGGGTGGGTGGGATCCTTCACAATGTTACTGGCCTCTTGTTGGCATCTTTCTGTATGTATGTCCATGATGGAGGGTAGGCTGGAACCGATGATGCGTTGGACAGTTTTGATTAACCGTTGTAGAGACTTCCTGTCTGCCGTTGTGCAGTTTCCATACTATGTAGTGATGCAGTTTGGAAGGATGCTTTCTACTACACATCTGTAGAGTGATATGAGTATAGAAGTGCATAGTCCAGTTTTTTTCAGCCTCCTCAGAAAGTAGAGGCGTAGGTGAGCTTTCTTGATTGAGTGTGATGTGGTCTAGGACCATGAGAGATGTGGACTCTCAGGAGTATGAAACTGCTCACATTTTCCAATACTGTGGTGCCTACCTAAAGAGGGGTATGAGTGGTACGAGTTCACCTGAAGTTAGTAACTATCTCTTTTGTCTTCAGAGTTCAAAGTAAATTTGTATGCAAAGTATATACTGTATATGTCACCGTATGCAACCCTGAGGTTCATTTTCTTTCTCTCAATAAATCCAATAACTACCCAATAGAATCAATGAAAGACTGTGCCACCAGGATGGACAACCAGTGTGCAAAAGACAGCACACTGTGCTAATACAAAAATATAGAAAAAAAGAAATAATAATGATAAAAAATAAGAAATAAATATTTAGAATATGAGGAGTTCTTGAAAGTGTCCATAGCTTGCGGAAACAATTCAGTGAAGGGGCAAGTGAAGTTTGGGTGAAGTTATCCTCCCTGGTTCAGGAGCCTGTTGGCTGAGGGGTAATAACTGTTCCTGAACCTGGTGGGGTGAATCCTGAGGCTCCTGTACCTTCTTCCTGATGGCAGGAGGGTGAAAAGAGCATGACCTGGCTGGTGGGGGTCCCTGATGATGGATGCTGCTTTCCTGCAACAAGACTCCTTCTAGACGTGATCAGTGGTAGGGAGGGCTACACCTGTGATGGACTGGGCAGTATCTGCTACTTTATTGTAGGAATTTCTACTCAAGGGCATTAGTGTTTCCATACCAGGCTGTAATGCAGCCAGTCTATATACTCTCCACTGTACATCTATAGAAGTTTGCCGAAGTTGTAGATGTTGTGCCAAATCGTCGCAAACTCCTAAGGAAGTAGAGGTGCTGCCATGCTTTCTTTGTAATTGTCCTTACATGCTGGGCCCAGGAGAAGTTCTCTGAAATGATAACACTGAGGAATTTAAAGTTGCTGACCTTCACCCTTGATTCCCAAATGAGAACTTCAATTTCCTCCCCCTGAAGTAAATATCAGCTCCTCAGTCTTGATGACATTGAGTAAGAGATTGTTGTGGCATCACTCAGCTAGCTTTTCAGTCTCCCTCCTATATGTGGATTTGTCCCCACCTTTGATTCGGCCAACAACTGTGGTGTCGTCAGCAAACTTAAATGTGGCATTGGAGCTGTGCTTAGCCACACAGTCAGAAGTGTGTAGAGCAGGGGGCTAAGCACACATCCTTGTGGGCACCTGAGTTTATGGAGATCGCGGAGGAGATGTTGTTGCCAATCGGAACTGACTGGGTCTGCAAGTGAGGAAATCAAGGATTCAATTGCACAAGGAGATATTGAGGCCAATGTGTGGGAGCTTATTGATTAGTATTGAGGGGATGGTAGTATTGAATGCTGAGCTGTAGTCGACAAGAGCATTCTGATGCATGCATCTTTGCTGTCCAGATGTTTCAGGGTTGAGTAAAGAGCCAATGAGATAGTATCTGCTGTGGACCTGTTGTGCCGGTAGGCAAATTGGAGTGGTTCCAAGTCACTTCTCTGGCAGGAGTTGGTATATTTCAACACCAGCCTCTCAAAACATATCATCTCTGTGGATGTAAGTGCAACTGGATGTCTTGTTGACATTGAGGAAGAGGTTGTTCCACCTCCTCCCTGTAGACCGTTTCATCATTGTTGATGAAGAGCCCCACCCCACCACTATTGTTTCATCAGCCGACTTGACAATGTGATTACTCAGATGTTTGGCTGTGCAGTGATGTGCGAGCGGAGTGTACAGCAGTGGGCTCGGCACACAGCCCTGACAAAAGAATTGTTTTATTGTTTTTTTTCAGTGATGTGAGACCTCCACTGGCTGGGGTTGAGCACAGATGCTGCTTCCCTGCTATCCACAGTATATCATCAATATGCAAACTAGTATGTACGTCAGGGCAGTGCGACGTGGACAGCAAGTTGTTGCCCAGCAGCGGGCTGCCCCTCTCCATGCAGCTGATGAACCCAAAGGAATGGCAGGGACCGGTACAGTTTGGCACCAGCAGCATTCAGGAGCTGCCAGTCAACACTGAGCTCAATGTAGGACTGCCTCAGGGACTCCAACTCCAGGTTTTTCCGGGGTTTACTCCCAAAGCCTTCCCCATTAATGAGTATAGCCTCAAGGCAGTGGAGGTTTGAGATTGGAGATTTCCTTCTCGTAGATGAGCTGCCAACCATGTCTGATGAGCTCCAAGTCCTCGATTGGGGGTTAATTATAGGCAGGATAAATGAATATAAGAAATAGCCCATCGAGCCTGCTCCACCCTTCAGTAAGATTGCGGCTGATCTGGCTGTGGACTCCAGCGAGATCCTGTTGCTCTTTCAAATATGGTTGGGGCTTTAAGTGCACCCACTCCACAAGGTGTCATTGAAAAAAAACACGTGTGTATGTCAAGGCAGCTCTACCCTGAAGACGCAAACAACAGGAATTCTGCAGATGCTGGAAATTAAAGCAACATACATCAAAGTTGCTGGTGAACGCAGGAATTCTGTGGATGCTGGCCTGCTGCATTCACCAGCAACTTTGATGTGTGTTGCTCTACCCTGAAGAGTCAGTTCAGTATTCTGTACTCAGGTACCTGCAGTGAGATTTCTGACTCGAAAGCCTCAGAGTATCACTCTAGTTCAATTCCAAACCTCCTTCGTGGAGTTTGCACCTTCTTCCTGTGACCGTGTAGGTTTCCCCTGGGTGCTCTGGTTTCCTCCCACATCCAAAAGGCACATGGGTCGGTAGATAAGTTGCCCCCAGTGTGGGGTGAGTGGTAGAATTGGGGGAGGGGGTGAGCTGATTTGGGTATTTAGGGAGAATAAAAAGGGATAGGTAAGTGGGCACTTGATTTCTGGCATGAATGGACTGAAGGGATTGCCACTCGATCAGCAGAAATGAGACTCTACTCAACCACTGCTGACATAGGATTTGAAATGAATCAATGTATTTTATTTTCTTTTGTCTTTACCTCCCTCTGTCACAGTCCTTCTTTCCCCTTCCCTCCCTCGCAATCCTTTCTCTCATTCTAAATCCCTTCCCTCACTTGTAATCCCTCCAGACATCCTCCTCCTAACCGCGTGAGTTTTCTCTGGGTGCTCCGGTTTCCTCGCGCATTCCGAAGATGTACGGGTTAGGGTTAGTAAGTTGTGGGCATGCTATGTTGGCACCAGAAGCATAGGGACACTTGCATGCTGCCCCAGCACAATCCTCAGTGATTTGATTTGATCTGCTGTGTGCTTTGATGTATGTGTGATAAATAATGGGCGTCATTGTAGTGTAGTGATTAGCACAATGCTTTACCGTACCGGTGATCCGGGTTCAATTCCCACCATTGCCTGTGAAGAGTTTGTATGTTCACCCTGTGACTGTGTGGGTTTCCTCCAGGAGCTCCATTTCATTCCACAGTCCAAAGACGTACTAGTTGGAAGGGTAATTTGTCATTATAAATTGTCCCATGATTTGGCTAGGGTTAAATTGGGGTGGGGGGGGGAGTTGCTCGAAGGGCTAGAAGGGCCTATTCTGCACTGTATCTCTAAGTTAAAAAAGAAAATAAAACTAATCTTTCATCTTTCGTTTCTGTGCTTAAAATGCTGCTTTATTTATCAGATTGATTACAATAAAAACATAGAACAGTAGTACAGGCCCTTTGGCCCACAGTGCTGTGCTGGACTAATCCCTATTTACATTAGCCCCTTCTGCCTGAATATTGTCCATATCCCACCATTCCCTGTATATTCATATGTATCTAACAGCCTCTTAAACATCTGTCTAGTATCTGTCTCCACCACCACCTC
The DNA here is from genome assembly GCF_030028105.1 of Mobula birostris. Taxonomy (NCBI): domain Eukaryota; kingdom Metazoa; phylum Chordata; class Chondrichthyes; order Myliobatiformes; family Myliobatidae; genus Mobula; species Mobula birostris. The sequence continues at coordinate 6,962,377 of NC_092375.1, read as the reverse complement.
CGGCAGCGCTTTCAATGCACCCAGCACTACGTAGAAAAACCTGCCCCACACATCTCCTTTTGAACTTACCCCGTCTCACTGTAAGTGCATGCCATGCGCTGTTTAGACATTTTGACCTTGGGACCAAGATACCAGCTTTTAAGACCAAGTTTTGGCCCAAGAAATCAACTGTTAATTCCTCTCCATAGATACTGCATGACCTGCTGAGTTCCTCCTGCGTTTTGTGTGACCAGCACACACTGAATGTTTCAGGAACAGCTTCTTCCACTCTGCCATCTGAATGGACAATGAACCCATGAACACTGCCTCACAACATATGCCAGTGATATTAAACCTGATCCCATTCTGTTTACTCCGCCTGTGCCTCTACTTCTATCAGGTCTAAGTTCTCAAACTTATTGGGTGTAGCAATTTGGGGCTTCTGAAGTTGCAAAGTCCTTGTTCTCTTTGCCCAGAGAGTTTCTGCAGCCCCCTCTTTCTGATTGAGTAGTGTCTCCACCTTCCGCACCATTTCTACTGCCCCTGCCACGGCTGGATGTCCTTATCCCTTCTGGAGTGTGGTCCCCGGGTTCCTATTTGTTGACTTCAGCCAGCCTCCCTAATCGGTGCCGATCTCCTCCCCAGGTCTGAGGTCCAAGGAGGTAACACACTGATCATTCAACATGTGACGGCTGCTGACGTGGGGACATACAGCTGTGTGGCCGAGAACATTGTGGGGAAAACGGAGACCTCAGTCACATTGACGGTGCACGGTGAGTAAATATTGCCTGCCCATTATGCTGAGGGAGGAGCTGACGGAGAGAGAGAGGGTGAAGCAGGAGAAGGTAATAGAATTGGGGGGGGGGTTGGAGAAAGGGAGATGATAAAGGAATGAGGGGTTTAGATAGGGTAAATGTAAGCAGGTGCTTTCCACTGATGTTGGGTGACACTAGAACTAGAGGTCATGGGTTAAGGGTGAAAGATGAAACACATGAGGGGGATCTTCTTCACTCAGAGAGTGGTGAGAGTGTGGAACGAGCTGTCTGTGGAAGTGGTGGATATGGATTTGATTGCAACATTTAAGATAAATTAGGATAGGTACATGGATGGGAGGGGTATGGGGATGGAACTAAGCAGAATAATGGTTAGGCATGGACTAGATGGGATGAAGGGCCTGTTTCTGTACTGTAGTGTTCTATAGTTCTATGACTCTACATAAAATGTGGAAAGTAAATGAAGATACAGAGAGAGACTGAGAGAAGGAAGGACTGAGAAGGGGAATTGGAGAGGACGAGAACAAGGTAAATAGTAAAAAGAGGGGATGAGAGAATGAAGGATGTGGGAAATGGAGAAATTGAAATTCAGTCAAGTTTACTATCATCTCCGTACATCCGTGTGTGTACAGGTGCAATGACAAACTTACTTTCAGCAGAATCACAGACACAGCATCAGATAAGCAGCATTCACAGACTAAACTTCAGCATTAGTGAAAAACAGTTCTAAGAAAGAACCCAATTAGAACAAGTTTAGTGCAAGCTCGTTATAGTGTTGCCAGTGATGAGGGTTGTGAACATAAAAAGAGTGAAGCAGATAGAATTTTTAACTTGAAAATAAACTTTATCCATCAAAAATATATTCAGGTACAAAACTATAGTGCAAGGCTCACTACATTCTTAGTGTTTACATTTACATAAACAGTGTTATCTGTTCGAGATACCAGTCAGTTTCAGTTTTGTAGTTGGCATCATTATCATTCATGTCGCCTTCCTGTATGATACACATTTGAAGTGATTGTGTGTCCTCCAGCCTCCCGGTGTGTATTGGTGGAAGGAACTCAGAGTGCGGTGCAGTTGTTACCCACATTGGACTTCAGTGCGCCCCTCCGCATGTACTCCTGCAGCTTGGAATTTGCCAGTCTGCAGCAATCCCTGATGGGTATGTCACTGTGCTGGGAGACCAACTAGTTACTGGCAGGTGAAAGTGACTTTCACTGAGTTGATGCCTATCTCAGTGTGTGTGACCCTAATAGAAGCCCGTAGATCCTGACAAACTACCTAGCATCCTTCTCCAGAACTTGTGTGCAAATACACAATTTGCAAAGAGGTGGGTTCTTCGTCAGCACAATTGGCTTGATGGCCAATGTTGGGAGCAATGTTGGTCTAGATTTTTTTTCTAGATTCCTGCTAGATTTTTTTTACAGCTACGTGGACTATCCATTGCTCTGAGGAGGAAATTTTTACATGGCCTGAAAACTGCATAGCACTTTAAATGTTTTTTTTGTAATATGCATGCATATTATGAACATTGACTAGACAGCATTGGTGTTCAACTGGCCGCTGGTTTATTAACAATGAGCTATCAACTTCCATTCTGTGCTTATTGTTACAATTTTTAACAGTATCGTAACTTGAAACACTGACAATGTAAATACATTGAAACTCTAAAATGTTTTAAAGTAAAGATGGCACATTTATTATTTAGAAAATTTATGAATTATATTTTGAACATAACTAATTACAAGGTATCTCACATTCATAGTAGCATAGATTGCAAAATTATATTAACATTATTTAAAAGAAACTCCAGCTGCACAGCAGCAAAGGGTATGAGCGTGGGGACATTTTGGTTACTACGTGGCTGCACACCAACGCAGCTTAGAGGGAACAGTGGCTGGGTGTGAGGAAGGATCTGACTGGGTGGCCCCCTGTCACTGCCACCCTAATGAGGTTTTGGTGCTTGGCTGACAAGTAAGGTAGCAGTTAGTGTAACACTTTACAGCACCAGAATTAATTCTGGTGTTGTCTGGAAGAAGCTTCTTCAATCTACCCATGACATATGTTTGAGTCAAATTTCAAAATAAATTTATTATCAAAGCATGAAGATGTCATCATATACAATCTTGAGATTCATATCTTGCGGACATTTACAGGAAAATAAGAAATACAATAGAATTTATGGAAAGCTACACATAACCAAAGAAGGACAAATAACCAAGAGTACAAAAAAATTCCAATAGTGCTAATAAAAAAGTAAATACTTCTTAGAACATGAATTGTGGAATCCTTGAAAGTGAGTCCATAGGTTGTGGAATCATTACAGTGTTGAGGTGAGAGAAGTTATCCTTGCCTGTTTCCTCTGGGTTCTCCAGTTTCTAATGACATACAGGTTAGGATTAGTGAGATGTGGGAATGCTATGTTGGCACAGGAAGTGTGGTAACACTTGCAGACGACCCCCTAGGACATCCTCAGAATGTGTTGGTCATTGACACAGACGAGGCATTTCACTCCATGCTTTGATGTACGTGACAAGTGAAAGCAGATCTAATTTTGTTGGTGAGTTCTGGTGATGAGGTGTTCTGCCAGATGTTTTGGACAGTCTCTTTGGGACAAATCTAAACAGAACAGAGATGTAGACATGGGTGAGGCAGCGGGACTTACAATGAAGTAGGGCAGGGCAGGTTTTAAAGCATTCTAACCTTGATCTGTGTTTGAGAGTGCAGATTATTATCAAAATCAGGCTACGTCCTTGTCCTGCAGTTTCCTGTGATGAACTTCCATTTATCCCAGGTGGTAATCAGCTCTCATTGTAGGTGTGATCTCATTCAACAACCACGCAACACTCACCCTTGTTCCTTTCCGTCTGAGTGTCCCTATCAGAATCGTTTTATCACTGACAGATGTCGTGAAATATGTTGTGTTGTGGCAGCAGTACAGCACAAGGTATAGATACAAAAATTAATATAATACATAAATAAATACAGAAATAATGCAAAAAGAGGGTAAATATTGAGGTCATGTTTGTGGGTTCATGGACCGTTCGGAAATCTGATGGTGGAGGGGAAGAAGCTTTACTTACTGAGATACAGCATGGAATAAATCCTTCCGGCCCTTCGATCTGCGATGCCCAGCAATCCCCTGATTTAATCACGGGACAATTTGCAATGACCAGTTAACCTAGCAAGCAGTACACCTTTGGAATGTGGGAAGAAATCAGAGCACCTGGAGCAAACTCATGTGGTCACAGGGACAAAGTGCAAACATTTTAAAGGCAGCAATGGGAATTGAACCCTGGTCACTTGTGCTGTAAAGCATTGTGCTAACCACTACACTGCCGTGCTGCCTAAAATGGTACAAGCTGTTCCTAAAACATTGCATGTGGGTCTTCAGGCTGCCCTACCTTCTCCCTGAAGGCAAGAAGAAGGGTGCTCTCCACCACCCCTGCGCACCTGGTTTCACCTGTCACCTTCTAGCTTGTACTTCCCCTCCCGCCAACTTCTATTTCTGGCTTCTTCCCCCTTCCTTTCCAGTCCAGATGAAGGGTCTCAGCCTGAAACGTTGGCTGCTTATTCCCCTCTGTAGATGTGGCCTGACTGGCTGAGTTCCTCCAGCACGTTGAGAGTGTTACATATGTCTGTTTGTGAGTGTGAGCATGTCAATGAGTTAGCGTGTATGCTTCCATGTATGTGTGTATGTTGATAGTGTTTTTATGTTTTGGTGTGCATGTATAGAATGGCACTGTCGCACAGTGGGTCGAGCTGCTGCCTCACAGTCCCAGCATCCTGAGTTTGTTCCCAAACCCCAGTGCTGTCTGCGTGGAGTTTTCATGCTTTCCCTGTTAGCCCACATGCTTGGATTTTCACCGATGTTCCAAAGACATGCTGTACTTAGTTAGACACTGCCTGTTACACTGCTGGCGTTTAAGGCACCGATGAAGGTTCTCCATCTCTGGGGGTGTTCAGGGCTTCCTTCAATAAGTCAGTAGCTTCCTCTCGGCTTTCACACTGCCAGCCGCGTAAGTCCTGGAAGGAGGCTCAGGAATACCATCGCATACAGATGTAGAAAGATTCTTCATTGCTGTTTCCATAACACTTTTGATTTTGATCAGTCAGGGTTGTTAGCCCTGAACTGAACACCCGAAGCTGGAGAACCAGTGGACCACTCTTAGTCTGTTGATGTTTTCCGATGAGACCCTTCATCTGGAGAATATCTTGGCCCTGATGGAGAGCAAAGGAGGTTTAGCAAAAGATCACTGGATTCCAAGGATTAAATTAGCAGGAACAATTCCAGGAAGTCCAAAACAAGGACAACCTGGAGTAATGTGTCCACTTCAGGTCGCCTCATTACAGGAAGGATGTGACAGTTTCCTGATGCCTCCACAATCTCTATTGCTACCTTTTTCAGAACCCTGGGGTGCAGCTCATCTGGTCCGAGTGGCTTATGTACCCTTAGGTCTTTCAGCTTTTTGAGCACCTTCTCCCTTGTAATAGTAACTGCACCCACTTCTCTTCTCTCACACCTTTCAACACCTGGCACACTGCTAGTGTCTTCCACAGTGAAGACTGATGCAAAATACTCATTTAGTTCATCTGCCATCTCTTCCTCCCCGTTATTACTTCTCCGACCTCATTTTCTGGTGAGCCTATATCCTCTCTCACCTCTCTTTTATTTTTATGTACTTGAAAAAGCTTTTTTTTCCTATCCACCTTGATATTGTTTGCTAGCTTGCTTCCATGTTTCATCTTTTCCCTCCTAATGATTCTTTTAGTTGCTTTCTGTAGGTTTTTAAAAGCTTCCTAATCCTCCAACTTTCTGCTAATTTTTGCTTTGTTGTATGCCTTCTCTTTTGCATTTACATTAGGTTTGACTTATGGCGTCAGCCACGGTTGCACTATTTTGCCATTTGAGTATTTATTTGTTTTTGGAGTACATCTATCCTGCAGCTTCCTCACTTTTCCCAGAAACTCAGGGCGTTGCTGCTTTGCTGTCATCCCGGCCGGCATCTCCTTCCAATTTACTTTGGCCAACTCCTCTCTCATACCACTGTAATTTCCCTTACTCCACTGAAATACTGCTACATCAGACTTTACTTTCTCCCTATCAAACTTCAAGTTGAACGCAATCATATTGTGATCACTGTGTCTGAAGGGTTACTTTACCTCGAGCTCTCTAATTACCTTCAGTTCATTACATAATACCCAATTCAGTATAGCTGATCCCCTACTAGGTTCAACAACAAACTGCTCTAAAAAACGATCTTGTAGGCATTCAACAAATTCATTCCCTTGAGATCAATTACCAACCTGATTTTCCCAATTTACCTGTATGGTGAAATCTCCCATAACATTAACCTTTTGACGTTCCTTTTCTATTTCCCATTGTAATCTGTAGTCCACATCCCAGGTACTATTTGGAAGCAAGTATATAACTGCCAACAAGGTCCTTTTACCCTTGCAGTTTCTTAACTCAAGCCATAAGAATTCAATATCTTCCGATCCTTTGTCACATCTTTCTAATAATTTGATGCCATTCTTTACCAGCAGAGCCACGCCACCCCCTCTGCCTACCTTCCTATCCCTCCGATACAATGTGTAACTTTGGACATTCAGCTCCCAACTACAACCATACCTCAGCCACGATTCAGTGATGGCCACAACATCATACCTGACAATCTGTAAAAGTGCAACAAGATCATTCTCCTCATTTCTTACAGTCCATGCATTGAGATATAACGCTTTGAGTACTGTATTTGCTATCCTTTTTGGTTCTGCATCCCTAATGCACTGATACTCACCCTGCTGGCTGCAATATGTCTTATCATCTGTCTGCCCTTCCTGACAGTATGACTGCACACTGTCTTTGCTTTTTAACCATCCATCCAATCCTGAGTCGTTTCACTCAGGTTCCCAGGCCTCTGCCAAATTAATTTAAACCCTCCCCAACAGCTCTAACAAACCTGCCTCTGAGAATATTGAATTCCCCCTCAGATTCAGGTGGAACCCATCCTCCAGGAGAGATCCCAATGATCCAGGAACCTGAAGCCTTGCTTCCTGAAAAGGCTTCTCAGCCACACGTTTATCTGCCAAATCATCCTGTTTCTACTCTCACTGGCACGAGGATTATCAAGATGGTTTTAAAATGTTGCTGGTGTGGCTGCCTCAACCACTATTTCTGGCAGTCCGTTCCAAAGACGCACGGCTCTCTAAGAAAGGAAACAGCCTCTGATATCCCTTTTAAATCTCTCGGCTCCGGTCTTCCACTGCCCTCTAACCCCTCCCTTGGAAAAAAGCATTGTGTGCTTTCACCCTGCCTGTGTCCCTAATTTTCTTACCTTTATGAGGACATCCCAGCAGTTACCAATGCACCTAAACCCACGATCACTGTTAGCAGTACCACCAGGCTCAAAGAGAGCTTCTACCCCACTGTAATAAGGCCATAATAACATAAGGTATAGGAGTAGAATTACTCCATTCAGCCCATCAAGTCTGCTCTGCATGGCTGATTTATTTTCCCTCTCCTGCCTTCTTCCTTAAGCTTTGACGTCCTTATATCAATGAACCTGATCGAGAACCTATCAACTTCCATTTTAACCTCCCAATAACTTGGCCTCCACAACCGTCTATGGCAATGAATTCTACAGATTCACCACCCTCTGGCTAAATAAATACTTCCTTTCTAAGGCTATTTGAACGGTCTCCTAGATGGACTCTTGGCCTCACAATCTATGACCTTGAACAGCACTTTCTCTGTCGCTGTTACTCTTAATTGTGCTGTATGTTTCGATGTACATATGACAAATAATACTAATCTTTCTCCTGCATTGATATTGTTTTACCTTGTTCCACCTCAATGCATTGTGTAAAGATTTGATCTGCATGAACAATATGCAAAACAAGCTCTACACTGGAACACCATACAGTACAAGCATCATCAATAAACCAACTCCAATTCCTATATAAGGTTACTCCTCAGTTTCCTGTGAGCACTGAACTGATTCCACAACCTACGGACTCACTTTCAAGCACCCTAAAACTCATGTTCTCAATATTATTTGTTATTTATTTATTAGTTACTATTATTATTTTTTGTATTGCGGCACAGATAAGAGTATACAGAGAGTATCTTTTCCCAAGGGTAGAAATGTGAAATGCCAGAGAGCATGCATTTAAGGTGAGAGGGGGTAATTTCAAAGGAGATGCGAGGGGCAAGTTGTTTTACGCAGACAGCGGTGGGTGTCTGGAATGAGCTGCCTGGGGTGGTGGAAGAGGCAGAAACATTAGGGACTTTTAAGACACGTTTAGATAGGCACGTGAATATGAGGAAAATGGAAGGATATGGACATTGTGTCGGCAGAGGGGGATAGTTACACAGGGCACAAAACAGTACAGCACTGTGCTGGTCCTTTAGCACACAATGTTGTGACGATCTTTTAACCTACTCAAAGATCAATAGAACCTTTCCCTCCCACATAGGTCTCCATTTTTCTGTCACTATAGTTACCTGCACTGCACTTTCCCTGTAGCTGTTCCACTTTATTCTGCATTGTTATTTTTTTCTACTTCAATGCACTGTGTAAAGATTTGATCTGTACAGACAGTATGCAAGACAGGCGTTCCACTGTATCTCGGTACATGTGACAATAATAAACCAATTCCATTTCCAATCTCCTACATTCCAGTTTAGATCGCCAACCCTATCACACTCCGCAGAAAAAAAAGCTGCAGTGCAAGCCCGCTCCAGAGATTTATTTGTCTGTTTATTTACAGCTTCCTCTATTCCTCTCAAAGGAAATGAGACATAACAGCGCTTGACTGACTGATAACTTTGACCCTTGTGAATACACAAGACTTCAGATCAAGGCTGATAAGAAAGCGACCGAAACACATAAACAATTCATTCCATTCCTGGGAGCTGATTTGGAAATACTCATGTTCTGCCATCTCCACACCTTCTGCAGGCTGAAATTCATGATCTTGGAGCCTGCGCGTTGCCTCACTGAGAACAAATGGGCCTTGACACAGAGGTCATGGACTTCTCCTTCAGTGCTGTGAGCGCTGGTGCCACGATTATGTTACTCGATTAGTCAACCAGGTGCCTGTCCTCACAATGCAGACAGTTCGACTTGCAGCTTGGGTCTATGAACCAAATTAGCCTTCAGCTCCCTGCGTAGGGGAGAATGCAGGCGGAATCACGCACACTAATGCAAAACACAAGCCCAGAGCTCACATTGTCAAAGAGTAGCAGAGGGCAGCACAGTGGCATAGCAGTTGGCACGACGCTTTTCAATTCCTGCTGTTGTCTGTGAGGAGTTTCTGCATTCTCCGCATGTCCACGCGGGTTTCCTGCGGGTGCTCCAGTTTCCTCCCACATTCCAAAGGTTTATATGTTAGGGTTAGTAAGTTGTGGGCATGTGGTGTTGGCGCCGGAGGCGTGGCAACACTTGCGGGCTTCCCCCAGTACAACCCCACTGATTTGATTTGACTCAAACAGCGCATTTTACTCTTATGTTTTGATGTATGTGTGACAAATAAAGCTAATCTTTACATCTCGTTATAAAGAAACAGTGAAGTACCTTTGTTTACATGCCATCCAGACAGATCATTCCAGAAAAAAGTACTTTGAGATTGTGTACAGAAGGAGGACGAGTAGAGATTAGAGGATATAAGAGCATTAGACCACACGATATAGGAGCAGAATTAGACCATTTGGCCCATTGAGTCTGCTCCGCCCTTTCATCGTGGCTGATCGATTTTCCCTCTCAGCCCCAGTCTCCTGCCTTCTCCCTGTACCCTTCAAACCCTGATCAATGAAGAATCCATCAACCTCTGCTTTAGATATACCGTTAAGGTTACAGAGGAAGTGCAGACCAGACACACAAGTAAGGGACAAGGGCCATGACATGTAGGTTTGAGGTCAAGAATTAATACATTCTTGTTCTAAAATTCAACCTTTTTGGATAAATTTAAGAGTCTTACTGGAACAAATTACTGGAACTCAACTTCCACATAACCCTGTATTATTTCTATTAGGTGGTATTGAAGGGATAAAACCGAAACTTAAACTGAATAAATACCAGAAAGAATTCATAAAAATTGCATTGGCAGTAGCCAAGAAGGCTAGCAGTTACTTGGAAATCGGATTCGTATTTAAGTATGAATCGTTGGAACAATGAAATATCTAGTTGTATTCCACTCGAAAAAATTACTTATAATTTAAGACATAAATATGATACATTTTTGAATATTTGGCGCCCTTATTTACAAAAGATAGGATGGCATATTTAGTTGCTCCGATGATAAAGATATTGGTCCCTTTGGGAAAGTAATAAATAAATATACTAAATTTATTTTGAATCCTATGGAGCATGTGGAAACCTTCCAATATCCAGGCAGTTCTTCTTTCTTTTTCTTTCTTTTCCTTTTTTTTCCTGCTAGGGGTATATATTGGGGGGTAGGGTTAAGGGGAGCGGGGAGGGTAGTCATTATCTTTCTATGTAATCACTTCAAAAACAATAAAAATTATTTTTAAAAAAAGAATTAATACATTGTATAAGAGATCTGTAATAACAGCAAGATGGAGCCTGGTGGTATGTTCCGTCAAACATCTTCTGTCTCCTGGGTGGGATACAAGTGCTCCTGGAATATTGAGCCTAGAACACCACAACACAGTACAGGCCTTTCAGCCCACGATGTTGTGTCGACCTTTTAACCTGCTCTAAGATCAATGTAGCCATTTCCTTCCACATAGCCCTCCATTTCTCATTCTTTCGTTTTAAGAGTCTTTTGCTGTTAATGTCCCTAATATATCTGCCTCTACCACCACCCCTGGGACCAGTTCCACGCCCTCTCCAGTAAAGAAAATACAGCTGACATCCCCTTAATATTTCCTTGCAATCACTTTAAAGCCTTCATATTAGCCATTTCCACCCTGGAACAAGTCAATGACTGTCCAGTCTTTCTATGCCACATATCATCTTGTACACCTCCTGTCAAGTCACTTCTCATCCTCCTTTGCTCCAAAAAGAAAAGCCCTAGCTTGCTCAGTCTATCCTCATAAGACATGCTCTCTGATCCAGGCAACAGCCTGGTAAATCTTCTCTGCACCCTCCTTCACGTTTCCACACCCTTCCTATAATGAGGCAACCAGAAATGAACACAATATTCCAAGCATGGTCTAACCAGGATTTGATAGCACTGCAACATTACCTCACAGCTTCTGAACTCAATCCCCTGACTAATGAAGACCAACACAGCATGGGCCTTCTTAACAACCCTATCAACATGCGCAGCAACTTTGAGGGATCTATGGATGTGGACCCCCATTAGCCTTGTATTCTGCCTTCAAATTCAAACTTCCAAAGTGTATCATTTCACACTTTTTTATGTTGAACTCCAGCTGCCACTTCTCAGTCCAGCCCTGCATTGTGACAATGTCTCACGGTGGTCAATGACATCTGCTGCGCTATCCACAATACCACCAACCCATTGATGACCAGAATGTGTTATGGTTGCAGTGCGATTAGATGTGAGTTCTTGCTATGAGTGAGCACATTCAAGGTGTTGAGTGGCTAACTCCAGTTTCTAATCCGCATGTTTGCGTTAATTTATCCTCTTCCAATGCCCTGTCAGGTTGTCCCATTGTGCTTTGTAGTCTCCTCCTGAAGTGTCAACAACTTGCTCTCCCATCATTAGCAATGGAGTACTGGCTGGTTCAGTAATAGCTGGTGCTGATGGAGGGAAAGAGTGAGAATCAGGTTTATTATCACTGACATATAGTGTGAAATGTGTTGATTTGTCACAGGAGAAAAGTGAAAAGACAAAAAAAATATAAATTACGTAAATACAGTAAATATTTCATACATACAAAGGAATAAAAAGGTGGATTCATGGACTGTTCCGAAATCTGATAGTGGAAGGAAAGAAATTGTTTCTGAATCATTGAGTGTGTATCTTCACATTCCTGGTAGTAATAATAATAATAATAATAATAATAATAAGGCATTGCCTCGATCAAGGATCCCCACCCTTTTATTTGCCATGGAGCCCTACCACACGGTTGGGAACCCTGGCCTAGCTGGTGAGGCTTCTCAGTGATGGATGCCAGTTTCATGAGGTATTGCCTTTTGAAGACATCCTCGGTGGTGGGGAGGGCTCTGCCTGCGATGGAGCTGGCTGGGTCTATCGCCCCTTTTAGCCTCTTGCAATCCTGTGTGTTGGAGTCTCCATACTGGTCAGAATACTCTCCACCGTACATCAGTAGAAACTTGTGACATAGCAAATCTCCTCAAACTCCTCATGGACAACTGAGGGAACTATTAGTCCAAAGACAGTGAGTTGGCAAAATGTTTCCATGGTTTCTACTGAAAATTGGATTACCACCTCCCCTACATTTTAAGTCAGATAATGGATTGTACCAAGTCTATCTATATTGAATCTGACATTGTAGTTTCCTGAAATTAACCTAGCAGTGGCTATTGATGCCAAGTGAGTCATTCGTGGACAGACTAATTGTCATTCTTCAGTATAATGAGGGATGTCTCTAGGCATTGCGGGTGTAAATACGTCTTATATTGCTCATTTCTGTGTCTGGTAACATAAATAACTATTCCATTGTTGCTGCTTGAGGTAGCCTCCAACCTGATGGCATAAATCTCAATTTCTCCTTCAGGAAAACAAATTCCTCCCCCCCCCCCCCCCCCCCATTCCCCATCCTGGCCTCTTACCTCTTCTCACCTGCCAATTACTTGCCCCCGAGTCCGCTCGTCCTTCCCTTTCTCCTATGGTCCACTTTCCTCTCGCCTGGCTCAGGGTTGGATACCTCTTGCCAGAAACAGAGGGGTTTCTTGTGGCAATACAGGATCAGGTGGTTAACAAAAAAAAAATGATGAAAAATACGTAATAACAGACCAACAAATTCAAGGTGATAAATGCAGAAAATGCCAAGGAAAACCAGAAACAATCCAACACATCACAGGATCCTGCAGCAGCTTAACTCAATCTGATTACTTACACTGGCAAAATCAACATCATTCAACAAATTCTTGCTTTAGAATTCAAACTTATAAAAGACACCATACCTTACTATAAATACAAACCTGATCCGGTTATAGAGGTGGAGTCCTACAAATTATATTATGACCAATCCATTATTATATTATTATATATCCATTATTATAAATTGAGATTAAAAGGAAAAGGAAATTGAACATGAACAGGGTATATATATAAACACATTGTCCCAATAATAATATTTTCAACTGACATCATCCCAAAGTCACTGTACAATAGCATTAAACAATTAGGTCTACACAGCCATGCTTATGTAAATCTCCAAATGTCCACCAGAATAATCTGAAAGTTCCGAGCAATTAAAGAAATCACTGTGCTTGGCTGTGCCCAAACCTCAGGTTTTACGGGTTGAGCTGAGAAAAAATAAAAATACAATGATAATAATAACGTTATTAATAGAGCACTTTTCATACAGATGATGTAGTTGAAAGTGCTTTACAATGAGATAAGTACAAACATGAAAATAAAAATAAACGTGAAAATCAAAAGACGAAAAGATGTTAATTAAAAGCAAAGGTTAAATAAATAAGTTTTGAGCTGGTGTTTAAAAGTGTCAACTGCGTCTGCACCCCTTATAGTTTTAGGTATGGAATTCCTTCAAAAAAGCTGACTTGCCAATTATCTTTAGAGGGAGATTGTTTAAATTTAAGAGACCAGCAGCAGAAGACCTGAGAGCTCAAGCGGGATTATGAAACAAAAATGATTCTGTGACGTACTCTGGTCCCAGACCATTAAGAGTTTTAAAACAAGTAAAAGCTTGAGGAATATGTCTGATATATTTATTTATTGTGTTTTTTATGCTGCGTCAGATCCAGAGAAACAATTTATTTCATTCTCCTTTGCACGTGTGTACTGGAAATGACATAAAAGAATCTTGAATTGATTAAAGAATATGTACAGCCCCACACTACACACAGTAAAGCATGGTAATACACTCAAATGGAAGTCTACATGCATGTAAAAAGTCACACACAAAAACTCTGGGAATTTACACACATGGGTATGAAGATGCACATAGACAAACAAACAAAGGCAAAAAGCAGCACACACACTTACACAACACACATGCTTTTAAATTCACCACGTTGCAATCATTCAGCAGGGCAGACGCAGCCAATTTACAGCTATTCTTCATTGACAAAGAAATTGGAAGGCTCGAAACTGAGTACAGAAACGAGTTGCATAGTTATCAGCGTGCTATGACCTCAGGAAAAGATGCTTGTATCAACCGTAGTCTTGGAGGGCATGCAGGGGCTAGCCTGAACAGACATTGATCACAAGCGATTAAGCAATCGTTATTCTAAGTGCTACAAACGGTGTGCTGCCGGTGAAAGAAAGGGCATCTCTGTCTCATAACCATTAAAGTTACTTGTTTGATTTTGTTTTTTTGCTTTGATGAGTCAGTGCTGCCACTTATAAGTCTAATTACACATGACCATATTCCAACCTGCCAAATCTTTAGGGCCTCCGAACTGCTGACAGTTTCAGGCCAGAAAGGGAAGGGGCATGAAAAAAGCCCATGTGCATCCACTGATTCTTCACTGAAGCCCTGTCACCGCTCAAAGATTGGCTCGTGTTCAACAACTAACTGGCAACACAACTTTAAACAGGAATCTTCACCCCGAGTGTGTGCAGTCAGGCCAAGCACTCAACCGCTGAAAGGAATGTGCAGTGCAAAAATCAATCAGCAAATTCTCTCAGGAATTTTTCTTATTTGTTTTCTTTTGGTATCACAGAACGGTTGTGGCATGGAAGGAGGCCAATCTGTCCATCCATTCTACGCTGGCTCTGTGTAGGAAGAGTCCTTCCAGTCCCATTTACCATAATTAGAATCAGAATCAGTTTTAATATCACTGGCATTAGTCATGAAATAATGTTGTTTTCAAACAGAAGTATTTAATTAAAAAAATAAATTACAATAAGAAATAGATATAAATAAAAAATAAAGTTATTTATTTATTTATTAAGTAGGTACTGCAAAAACGGAAAAAGATAGTGAGGTAGTGTTCATGGGTTCATTGTCCATTTAGAAATCTGATGGCATAAGGGAAGCATTGACTGTGCGTCTTCAGGCTTCTGTACCTCCTCCCAGAGGGTAACAATGAGAAGAGGGCATGTCCTGGGTGATGAAAGTCCTTAATGACACTTTTTGGAGGCACCGCCTTTGGAAGATGTCCTTATTGATGGGGACCATGATGGAGCTGGCTACCAGGAAAGCCTGAAAGCATGTACCACTAGGCTCAAGGACATCCTCTATCTTGCTACATAGGACTATTAAATGGTTTCCGAATATGACAAGATAGACTCCTGACTTCACAGTTAAACCTTGTTGTGATCTTTCATTTTATTGTCTACCTGCATTGCACTTTCTCTGTAGCTGTTACACTTTATCCTGCACTCTTGTTTTTTGTTTTACCTTGTTCTGTCTTGATGCACTGTGTGATGATTTGATCTGTATGAACCATATGCAAGACAAGCTTTTCACTGTATCCCAATACGTAGGAAAATATATGAGGAGGCATAATTTTAGGGTGATTGGAGCAAAGATTACGGGGGATTTAAAAGGTAGAGGTGTTTACAGAGAGAGAGAGAGTGGTGAGTGCGTAGAATGTGTTGCCAGGAGTGGTGGTAGAGGCAGATATATTAGCGACATTCAAGTGACTCTTTGATAGGCACGTGGAGGATAGTAAAATGGAGGGCCATGTAGGAGGGAAAGGCTAGATTGATCATAGAGTAGGTTAAAAGGTTGGCAAAACATTGAGGGCCAAATGGGCTGTACTACATTCTGTGTAATAATAAACCAATTCCAATTCTAATACTAATATCTGTTCAAAGTAAATTTATTATCAAAGTACATATATGCCACCATATACAACCCTGAGATTTGTCTTTTGTGGGCAGCCACAGTAAACACTAAGAAGCACAATAGAATCCGTGGAAAACCTCACCCAACAAAGATGCACAAACAAACAATGTGCAAAAGACAACAAACTGCAAATACAAAAAAGAGAAAAAAAACAAAATAATAATAATAGGTATTGAGAACATGCGATGAAGAGCCCTTGAAAGTGAGTCTATAGGTTGTGGGAACAGTTCAGTGTTGGCGTGGGTGGAGATGAGTGAAGTTATCCCCTCAAATTGTTTCCCTTTAGTTACACGTGGGTAATTGGTTTATTATTGTCTCGTACTGAGATATGGTGAAGTGACTTGCTTGCATGTAATCTAGACACATTCATCATCATCATTATTTGTCATGTCAAATGATGTGGGCAATCATGATCTTTTCATGACCATGATTGTCTAGGCAAATTTTTCCACAAAAGTGGTTTGCCATTGCCGCCTTCTAGGCAGTGTCTTTACAAGACGGGTGACCCCAGCCATTATCAACACTCTTCAGGGATTGTCTGCATGGCTTCAGTGGTCACATAACCAGGACTTGTGATATGCACCACCTGCTCCCATGGCTTCAACATGACCCTGATCGGGGGCTAAGCAGGTGCTACACCTTGCCCAAGGGTGGACCTGCAGGAGAGTGGAGTGAAGAAGTGCCTCACACCTCCTTTGGTAGAGACGCTACTCCACCCCGCCATTCACCAGACACATTATTCCATACAGAAGTACACAGAGGTAGTCAAAATGAAAACACAATGCAGAATATACTGTTGCATTTACGGAGAAATGCATTGCAGGGAGACAAATAAGCTGCAAGGGGCCATGACAAGGTAGCCCGGGAGATCACGATTTCATTCTCATCACACAGGCAGTCATTGAGCCTGCTGGTGTATCTTCCCAAGTTTATGTATCCTCTGCCTGAACGACCGGAGTGAGGGATGTCCTTGATTATGTTGGCTGCTTTCCCGATTCAGTGGAAATCATAAGACCATAAGACATAGGAGCAGAATTAGGCCCATGGAATGCGCTCCGCCATTCCATCATGACTGATCCCAGATTCCACTCAAACCCATACAACTGCCTTCTCGCCATATCTGTTGATGCCCTGACTGATCAGGGATCTATCAACTTCTGCTTTAAAATAAACCCACAGACTTGGCCTCCACCGCTGTCTGTGGAAGAGCATTGTACAGATTCACTACTCTCTGGCTAAAAAAATACCTCCTTACCTCTGTTCTAAAAGGTCACCCCTCAATTTGGAGGCTGTGCCCTCTAGTTCTGGATACCCCACAAGAGGAAACATCATCTCCACATCCACCCTATCTAGTCCTTTCAACATGCTGTATGTTTTAATGAGACCTCCCACCCCCCAGCATTCTTCCAGACTCCAGTGAGTACAGGCCCCAGCTGCAAAACGCTCCTGATATGTTAACCCCTGCATTCCCAGAATCATCCTTGTGAACCTCCTCTGGACTCTCTCCAATGACTCTCTCCTTTCTGAGCTATGGAGCCCAAAATTGTTAACAATACTCTGTGTGGCCTGACTAGTATCTTATAAAGCCTTAGCATTATCTCCTTACTTTTAGTACCTAAGAAGATGAGGCTGGTTTTCCTGATGGATTGAATGTAGACAGTCTGTGAAGGTGATCCTGGTTTTTCTGATGGACAGAGTGTTGACAGAGTCTGTGAGGATGAGCCTGGTTTTCCTGATGGACAGAGTGTTGACAGAGTCTGAAGATGAGCCTGGTTTTCCTGATGGACTGAGTGTTGACAGTCTGTGAAAGTGATCCTGGTTTTCCTGATGGACAGAGTGTTGACAGAGTCTGTGAAGGTGATCCTGGTTTTCCTGATGGACAGAGTGTTGACAGTCTGTGAAGGTGAGGCTGGTATTCCTGATGGACTGGGCTGTGCTCAGAACTTTCTGGAATTTTTTGAGTCTCAGAGAGAGCAGTGCTGGACCAAGCTGTAAAGCATCCTGGTAGGTTTCCTTCAGGAGGTCCTTTCAAGAGTCTAATAACAGCAAGATTGAATCTGCCTTTGATCCTGGTGGTACATATTCCCAAACTTTTGTATCTTCTGCCTGATGAGAGCGGAGAGAAGAGAGGATGTGTAGGGTCGATGGGGTCTTTGGTTATGCTGGTTACTTCACTGAGGCGGTGGGAAGTGTAGACAGAGTCCATAGAGGTGATGGTGGTTTCCATGATGTGTGGAGCTGTGTCCACAACTCCCTGCGTTTTGTTGCGGTCACAGGCAGAGCAGTTGCTGCACCAGCCTGTGATGCATTGGAATAGGATAACTTTGATACTGCATCTATAAAGGTTGGCGAGGGTCAGCAGGGACTTACGAGATGTTCTTAGCCTTCTGGGGAGGTAGAGGTAGTGGTGAGCTTTCTTGGTTGTGGTGTCTACCTGCCTGGACCAAGCCAAGTTATTGGGCGAAGGTTACACCAATAAGCATCCAGCTCCCATGAACTCAATGACGGATCTCAACTCCTGACTCCAGCATGGAATCAATAACCCAACCACTCGCTGCCTAAGCAACTTTTCCTTCATCTGTTTTGGTACTTTTGCCAATCATTTCTTTCTGCATCCCAGACATCCCACCCTGCAAAAACTCATTTCATGGAGGTAGCACCCCACCCCTCCACAACCCCATATTTCACCCTCCCCCCCCCCCCCCCGTCGACCTCCAAGGGTGTATGTAATACTTTGTTTGGTGATTTTGTCTAATCTGTAAACAAAGTTGGGCATATGCAGAAAATGTGACATTAAAATATGTACTTATATTATCATGCTTATTCTATTACAACTTTAAACAGGTCTACAGGGAGTTCGGCCTCATCACGTAGGACATCAATAGAGTAGCTCCTTAGCAGCTGGCCAGTTAGTTTAAATAACGTTAGCTATGCTAATGAACGAATGACACCTGTTAAACTCACCTCAACATGTCTTTTACAGTCATCTGGGCAATAGAAAAGTCACTGTTGCAAACAGTGCAGCGAGCAACACTGTCATTGTTTTGACCCCTATTAGGCAGGGGTACACTTTAGGGTAGTCTGGGGTGAAGTATGTTTTATATATTTTTTTGAAACACTCTGCCATGGCGGTGCAGGACACGAAACTGAACTGATGGAGAGAGAGGTCGACTGTAAAGCCCGCCCACAGAAAAAACTGATAGGTCCACTTAGCACAAAGAGAGACCAATCAGGATGCTCGCTGTCGCTCCTGCTCCCGCTCTCGCTCTCCCTCTCAAAAAAATCAATTTCTGGGATATTATATGTAATTTTCGGGTGTCAGGGAGCTGCCATCAATATGTGGGAGACTCCCAGAATTTCCGGGAGAGGTGGGATGTCTGACATCCCTGGTGTTTGACTCCTCTCTGGCTATCAGGCAGCATTTGCAGACAAAGAAAACGTTCACTTCTCTCTCTCTCTCTGCATTATTGATTTATCTGAACACTGCTGAAAGAAATGTCTCAAGATTCAAGATTCAGTTTTTTTTTATGTGTTTATTGAAACTTACAGTGAAATGCATCGTATGTGTTAACCAAGGTTGCGCTGGGGGCTGCCTGCAAGTCTCACCACACATTCCGGCACCAACATAGCATCTCCGCCATGCTCAGCAGAATACAACAACAGCAGCAAAACAAGCCCCATTCCTCCCTCCTACCACTGCCCACACACAGCCCTCTAAAGAGGACAGGCCTCCAGTTCCAGCCTCAGAGGCCTGCAGGCACTAGCCCTTGATTTCCCCAGCAGACTCTAAGAATTTCTCGGATTCTGCTCCGGCCAACGGGCCTTGAATTCCAGATTTACAATTCGACCCTCAGGCCTTGATTCTCAGCTTTGATCCCAGGACACACTGATCACCAAACACCTGGCCTTACAATTCAACCCTCAGGCCTCGATTCTCAGCTTCGATCCCAGGACACACTGATCACCTGGCCTTGAACTTTGGTCTCAGCGATTCGTGAACCCAAGGGGTCATCGGAACTCGCCTTCCTGCCTGCATGGAACTCTGGCCTCTTCCTTTCTCCACAGATGCTGCCTGACCTGCTGACTTCTCAGTTGTTTATTTAATCGCAGGTGATTTTCTATGCCAAATGCAGATCTTGAGAATCTTAGAGAGAGGCATACAGCACAGAAACAGGCCCTTCATTCTCACGAAGTCCATGCCGACTATCAACTACCTGTCTAAACCAATCCTACTTAATCTCATTTTGAAATCTCCTGATAACCCCATCCACTTGCCCCAGATTTTACCCTTTGTCTACACACTAAGGGCAGTTTACACCGGCCAGTTAACTTACCAACCTGCAAGCCATTAGGATGTGGGAAGAAACGGGAGCGTGCAAGAGAATGATGCACAGTCACAGGAAGACCATGAAAACTCCACATGGATGGTGCCGGATGACAGGATTGAACCTGTGTCACAGATGGCGTGAGGTAGCGACTCTACCAGCTGCATCAACCAGTGCAAATTGTCCTCAGTATCTGTCATCACCTTCAGTACATTCAGAAACCTTCAGTACACTCAGTGGCCACTTTATTAGGTACACCCACACACCCGCTTGTTAATGCAAACATCTATCAGCCAATCATCTGGCAGCAACTGAATGCATAAAAGCATGCAGGTATGGTCAAGAGGTTCCATTATTTTTCAGGCCAAACATCAGAATGAGGATGAAATGTAATCTAAGTGACTTTGACTATGGATTGTTGGTGCCAGATAGGGTGGTTTGAGTATCTCAGAAACTGCTGATCTCCTGGGATTTTCATATACAACAGTCTCAAGAGTTTACAAAAAAATGCTGTGGTGGTTCTGTGGGAGAAAATGCCTTGTTAACAAGAGAGGTCAGAGGAGAATGGTCAGACTGGTTTGAGCTGATAGAAGGGTGACAGTAACACAAAAAACCAACGTTCCCTCTAAATTTTTTTACAGCTGTGCGAATCAACAATCATTCTGATTAGAAAATTTTTACACAGCCTGAAAACTGTGCGGCACTTCAATTCTGACATTAAATAAAAGAAAACTCAAGCTGTGTGGCAACAAAAGCTATGTGCACAGGAGCATTTCAGTTACTGTGCAGCCGTGCACTTGTGTAGCTGAGAAGGAAGGGTGTGAATAACCATGGGTAACAACAGTAATGTGCAAAATAACATCTCTGAACACACATGTTAAACTCTGAAACAGATAGATCAGACCTGGAGTCAATCTACAACTCTAGATGCCTACGGTGCGCTCGTAACATCATTAGAGATCTAGCACATCCTGGACACTGCCTGTTCCATCTCCTTCCATCAGGTAGGGGAAACAGAAACATCTTAAGACCATAAGATATAGGAGCAGAAGTAGGTCATTCGGTCCATCAAGTCTACTCCATTCAATCATGGGCTGATCCAATTCTTCCAGTCATCCCCACTCCCCTGCCTTCTCCCCATACCCTTTGATGCCCTGGCTAATCAAGATCCTATCTATCTCTGCCTTAAAGACACCCAATGACTTGGCCTCCACAGCCGCATGTGGCAACAAATTCCACAGGTTTACCAGCCTCTGACTAAAGTAATTTCTCCGCATCTCTCATAAATGGATGTCCTTCAATCCTGAAGTTGTGCCCTTGCGCATAAACATTAGCGGAAACATTAAGACTGAGAAACTGCTTCTTTCCGGGGCTCTTGTGCAGCTGAATAATGCCTCACCCTGGCTTGCCAATGGTCTTTGTGTTATGGACTATCAAAGTCACTAGTTGCACATAAATAAGGGTTTTTTAAAAATTAACCTGTACCACATGCATTGTAAATATCTGCTTTACACAGACCAGAGTATCACTGCAATCTCGTTATCTTGAGCAATGACAATAAAGTTCCATTCTCCAGCAACAAAAGACCATGAACGTACACTCAGTGGCTACTTTGTTAGGTACAGATTGTTGAAAGGTGAACAAAGTTACTGGAAAGACGTAGGTGGTAGATACAGAGTATTCGACAAAATGAGATGCAGCAGACATCATATTAAGACCCTTTCAGAAGAGGCCTGCCTCGATACTGATATTGCATGACATTTTATACGCTAAAGATCAAAGGACAATATATCTACATGCTTCCCTTTGAATTACGTATAACTTTCACACCTCCTTTTTCATACCCACACCACAGACACACAAATGAACTTTAAATCAGTATTGTTTGGCTTTCCAATTAACTGTGGCTAATGGCTTTTAAGAACACATTGTCCACAGCTGCATTTTAAATTTAATCTACAGTCCATATTCAGATCTGAAGAGTGGTGGCTGGAGTTAATTTTGCTATA
Organism: Mobula birostris; assembly: GCF_030028105.1. Classification (NCBI taxonomy): domain Eukaryota; kingdom Metazoa; phylum Chordata; class Chondrichthyes; order Myliobatiformes; family Myliobatidae; genus Mobula; species Mobula birostris. The sequence goes on along the minus strand of NC_092375.1, from coordinate 6,940,353 downwards.
CGCCCGAAGTCCAGAATATGCTCCAACACAGGACGTACCTAATAAAATGGCCATTAGAACACATACTGCTCTGTATGGAGAGTGATGTATTGATTACACTAGTGGACAAAAATTCAGGGAGCGTAAATTGACATTCCACTTCTGTGGATCTTAAATTTTTCTATCTTTAACAGTGATGGAGGCTGTCAAATTGTCATGATGATTTCATTGAGGAAGGGAAGCCAGCCAAACTGTCTCTTTGTGACTCCAATCCCACAATCATGCAGAAATATCAATGGTCCTCTGAATTGGTCTAACTGTCAGCTTGATTACATCAGTCCATCAACGTAACATGAGGCATTGGGGGAGTGGAGAGAAACCTAGAGCGCCAAACAGTACAGTACAGTGTGGGCCCCTCGGCTCACAATGTGCTGCCCTGTATAAACTTTCTGCATGATTAGTCTTCCCATCCCCATTCTGGCATGTCTGTCCATGGCCTTCTCTACTACCAATGTGAGGCCAAACTCAGTCTGGAGGAGCAACTCCTCATATGTCATCTAGGTAGCCTTCAACCTGATGACATGAACATCAATTTCAACAATTAGCCTTCAACCTAATGACTTGAACATTGATTTCAATGTCGAGTAACTTCCTTCTTTTCCCATTCCCCATTCTGGTTACCCCTTCTCTTCTCCTCACCTGACTATCACCTCCCTCTGGAGGTGATCCCCCCTACTTCCCTTTCTCCCATGTCCACTTCCCTGTCCTATCAAATATTTCTTCTTCAACCCTTTACCTTTTCCACAGAACTTTATTGGTGGAAGGATTTGAGGGAATTTGAGGAAAGAAGTGGAATTAGTTTATTATAGTCACATGTTTGGAGATATAGGGAAAAGCTTGTCTTGCGTATTGTTCATACAGATTAAATCATCACACAGTGCACTGAGATAGAACAAGGTAAAACAATAACAATGCAGAATAAAGTGTAACAGCTACAGAGAAAGTATAGTGCAGGTAAATAATAAGGTGTAAAATGATAATGAGATAGATTGTGAGATCACGAGTCCATCTTATTATACAAGGGGTCCATTCAGGTATCTGATAATAGTGGGATAGAATTTGTCCTTGAACCTGATGATGTGTGCTTTCAGGCTTTTGTATCTTCCACCCAATGTGAAGGGGGAGGAGGGAAAATGCCCAGGGTGGGTGGGCTGTTCTTCCAGGAGGCAATGACATATGACCAGAAGATATAGGAGCAGAATTAGGTCATTTGGCCTGTCAAGTCTGCTCTGCCATTCAATCATAGTGGATTCTTTTCTGAACCCCATTCTTCTGCCTTCTCCTTTAACCCCCTTGGCAATCGAGCAACCAAGAACATGGGATTAGTCCTGATTATATTTTTAAAGCCTGCATGGACAGGAGAAGGCCAAATAGCAGGTGTCATGTGTGAAGGTTGTGTGGTGGCACTGATTCCCATTTTTGCATTGTGATTGACACTGTTGTGAGCCACCCGGTCAGTTAATTGATTTACTGTTACCTGTTTTGTTTTGTTCCAGTTGGTTCAGTTGGTAAGTTGAAATCTCATCCGCCATTCTCTGTGCTTCATGCTGCCGTGTTTCATCCATCCAAACCCTCCACCCTCCATCAACCAACCAACATGCTCACTCGGTACTGTTGTCGCTGGTAACAAGGTCAGGCAACAGGAAGCCCATTTAAGCAAACAAAAATCTGAGAGGGGAGTATGGGTAATGTTGAGCCGAGAGAGAAGGTAAAATATATCTTCTGTCGCTTAAAATGTTGCTCCACAGGGTTTGACAGACAGGTAAGTGAAGGTTTGAAGTAGTATTTGGTGATTTTGGGGAGGGCCCAATTTTTGGTAGTTTGAGTGGGGTTGTTTGATTTGAGGCAGATATCTTCCTAAGCAGGGGTCCCACTCCCATTCCACGGACCCTTCGTTTAATGGTAGGGGTCCGAGCATTTAAAGGCTTTTCTATGTTTTTCATACCTTCAACATACATTTCCACCTTTGTAATCAATGAAGTTCTTTTACAAATCTGCTACAAAATGGAAAGCTAACAGCCATTTTCATCCTTTGAGCTCTGACATAGGCAATGCAATTCTCTCTGGATGGTGTGTGTTAATGGCGGGGACTGAGGAGACGTACTTGGCAGTGTTGTCTCCTTTGCCACCAGTAACCCTGACATGGAGATCCCACACACACTCCACCTGTAACCCTGACAGGGAAATCCCACTCCCACCTTGCCTGTAATTCTGACCTGGAGATAATATCCCCACTCTGCCTGTAACCCTGACAGGAAAATCCCATTCCCATTCTGCCTGTAACTCTGGCAGGGAAATCCCATTCCCACTCAGCCTGTAACCTTGACAGAGAAATCCCATTCCCATATTGCTTGTAACACTGACAGTGAAATCCCATTACCACCTTGCCTGTAATCCTGACAGGGAAATCCCACTCCCACCTTGCCTGTAACCCTGACAGTGAAATCTCATTCTCACCTTGCCTGTAACCCTGACAGGGAAAACCCATTCCCACCCTGCCTGTAACCCTGACAGGGAAAACCCATTCCCACCCTGCCTGTAACCCTGACAGGGAAAACCCATTCCCACCCTGCCTGTAACCCTGATTCGGTGATCCCACTCCCATTCCGCCTGTAACTCTGGCAGGGAAATCCCATTCCCACCTTGCCTGTAATCCTGACAGGGAAATCCCATTTCCACCTTGCCTGTAACCTTGGCAGGGAAAACCCATTCCCACCTTGCCTGTAATCCTGACAAGGAAATCCCATTCCCACCTTGACTGTAATCCTGACAGGGAAATCCCATTCCCACCTGGCCTGTAACCTTGGCAGGGAAAACCCATTCCCACCTTGCCTGTAATCCTGACAGGGAAATCCCATTCCCACTCTGCCTGTAACTTTGACAGGGAGATCTCATCTATCTGTAACCATCAGGGAGATCGCACTGTTGAAGGAATTCCAAGTATTTCCAAGTATTCAGTGGAATCAGGTTTAGTATCACTGACGCAGATGATGTGAAATTTGTTGTTTTGTGGCATTGGTACAGTGCAAGCATAAATCAATAATGCAATAAATAAATAAATCTGGAAAATGCAGTAACAAGCTAATGTTCGTGGACCTTTGGAAATCTGATTTCGAAGGAAATGAAACTGTTTCAGAATCATTGAGTATGCACCTTCAGGCTCCTGTACCTCTGCCCTGAACATGGCATGAGACAGTAATAAGCCCATTTAATGTCTATCTCTCTGTCTGTGTCTGTCTGTCTGTCTTTCAGCATGTGTGTGTGTTGTCCCTCTCTCTCCCTTAGTGTAGGTGTGTCTGTCTCTCTAAATATCTCTCTTTCTCATTGTGCCTGTCTCTGTCTGCTTCTCTCTGTGTTTTCTATGTGCATCTCTCTCTCTCTCTCAATGTGTGTGTGTGTGTGTTCTTTCTTTCTTTCTTTCTCTCTCTCTCTTAGTGTAGGTATGTCTGTGTATGTGTGTGTGTGTGTGTGTGTGTGTGTGTATGTATATATGTACCCCCCCATCTCGCTCTTTCTCCCTCTCTCTCTCTGTCTATAAATAAATTAATATAAATACATATTTTTCTGTTATATTCTGTCATCAAAATCCTGACAGGAGGGTCGAAGAGATTCAAGAAGAAATTTCCACCTTATTATTTCTGTTTATGCTCTGTCTGAGGAGTTTGTATGCTCTCCGTGTGTTTCCTCCAGATGCTCCAGTTTCCTCCCTCAGTCCAAAGATGTACAGGTTAGGGTTAGCAACTTGTGGACATGCTGTGTTGGTGACACTTGCAGGCTGTCCCAGCACATTACAAACAACACATCTCACTGTTGTTTCGATGTACATGTGATAAACGAAGGTAATCTTCTTAATTATTTGTAATTTTATGTCAAACACAACAAATTTCACATCATATAAGATAGTGATAGTAAAATAAATTTAAAATCTAGGTCCTTGAATAGTGAGATTTTGTAAAGTATGGAGAGTGGGACTGATTCTTGAGTTCTCCCAATGGGCAAGCACCAGCGGGATGGGTGGGGTGGCCTCGTCCCTGGGCTGCAGTTGTGTGCGGTAGCTTACGATGCCTCCTTGCTAACCGCCTGCTTCTTTTCCTCCTCGGCAGCCCCGCCGCAGTTCGTGGTGAAGCCCCGGGACCAGATGGTCGCAGTCGGCCGGACGGTGACCTTCATGTGCGAGGCAACGGGCAACCCACAGCCAGCCATCTTCTGGCAGAGGGAGGGCAGTCAGGTGGGTGCATGGAGGGGAGGGACCTTTCCACACTTCTGGTTTCCCGAAACTGCAGTGGGGGCAGTGGAGTAGAAAATGTTTGGGGGGGGGGGAGTGGAGGTTATGGGGATGTACTGCATTCGAGGTTTCCACGCCTGAGCTGACTGCCTGCACTTCCTGCTGTGTTCACCGCTACGTATGCGTGGAGCAAGAGCATGAGCACTTCAAAAGCTTGCACCCGAAGGTGAGCCCTCCATGCAGTGGAAACTTGATTGATTTACCACACTTGCAAATGGCCATGTGTGTACCTGCTACATTCTCACAATCGATCTGATACGGTACAGTTACGTCTGTACCCGTGTGTGCCTGGAGAAGGAGTACACAGTATCCATGGTTACAAAAGGGAGCTTTCCAGGACCGGGGTCCTAATGTGTCCTAGATATGGATAGCTTATTGACCAGCCATTTAATGGGTCCTAGATATGGATAGCTTATTGACCAGCCATTTAATGTGTTCTAGATATGGATAGCTTATTGACCAGCCATTTAATGTGTTCTAGATATGGATAGCTTATTGACCAGGCATTTATCTTTCTACTTTGTGTGCCCTTCTCTTCGCAGAATCTCCTCTTCTCGTATCAGCCTCCGGAACCTTCCAGCAGGTTTTCAGTGTCACAGGTGGGGGACTTGACCATCACCAACGTCCAGCGGTCTGATGTGGGTTACTACAGTTGTCAGGCTCTCAACGTAGCCGGGAGCGTCATCATCAAAGCCTTCCTTGAAGTGACAGACAGTAAGCATCTGGGGGTTTATGAGGGAGGCGCGGGCGAGCTCCAGCGATCTGTGATGGAGAGCCTCTCAGCCACTCTGGGAATGGTAGAGTGGTGGTTAGCACAGCTGGCCCAGGTTCAGTTCCCGCTGTTGTCGGCAAGGAGTTTGTACCTTCTTCCCGTGACTCTGTGGGTTTCTTCTGGGTGCAACAGTTTCCTCCCACATTCCAAAGATGTTTGAGTTGCTAGGTTAATTGGTCATTGTAAATTGTCCCGTATTTAGTCCAGAGCATAACTGGGCAGCGTGGCTCGAAGGACTTGAGGACCTATTCTGTGCTAGACCTCCGTAACAAACTAAACTGGCCACAGGGTCACAGCCTCATGCAACACAGAAGCAGCCCAGCTGACCAAGACCCCAACTAAGGCCGTCAGTAAGCAGCAGCACAGTAGCGTAGAGGATAATGTATCACTTTACAGCAACACTAGTCAGGCTTCAATTAGCCCCACTGTCTGTAAGGAGTTTGTACATTTTCTCCGTGACTGTGTTGGCTTACTCCAGCTGCCCTGGTTTCCGCTCACATTCCAAAGACGTAGAGGTTAGGGTCAGTGAGTGGTAGGCATATTATGGTGGCGACAACTGTGGGCGTCCCCAGCACATATTCAGACTGTTTCGGTCGTTGACACAAACAGCACTTTTCACTGTTTGTTTCAATGTTACGATGTACCTATGACAAATGAAGCCAACTTTCATCTTAGTTTATCTCAATAATGCTCATCTCCCATTTGCCTGCGGTTTGCCCAAATCCCTCCAAATCTTTCCTTTCCATGTCCATATCCAGGTACCTTTTTAATCAGGGGCGCCCAGCCCTTTTTGTGCCATGGATCTCTACCATAACCAAGGCGTCTGTGGACTCCTTGTTTTAAATGTTGTTAATGTACCTACCTCAACAGCTTCATTCTGTACACTGACCAGTCTCTGAGTTAAAATGGAGAGCTTCAGTTTCCAATTCAATCTTTCCCCTCTCACCTTAAGTCCATCCCCTCTAGTTCCTGGTTCCCCAATGTTGGAGGAAAAAATGTGCTCATTCACCTCCTTATGATTTTATACACTTTGATAAGACACCCCTCAGGTCTCCTACTTTCCAACGAATGAGTCCCAGCCTGCTCAAACTCTCCCTGAGGCTCTGTCCATCGAGTTCTGGCAACATCTCTGAGAGTGGCAGAACAGAGAGATAGGGAAGTGAAAAATGCTTGCCTTCATCTTTCATGGCATTGAGAGTGGGGACATTACATGCATGAAACATCAGTTAGGCCACACTTGAAAGGAAGGCTGTGATTACACAAGAGAGGGGACAGAGAAGATTCACAGCAGTGTAGCCCTGGACCAACAGGCTTGAGGTTCAACAGTCAAGAATGTTTGATATTATTTCCAGGACACAATTATAAAGGAAAATGATATAGTTGTTACTCCGGATCTGATGAAGCACAAAAAACAAACTCAATGAGTTAAGTAAAGTAAAGGCATCCGTTAGTCTTGCGAGACCATGGATTTGCGCCTTGGAAGCTTTCCAGGGCGCAGGCCTGGGCAAGGTATGGAAGACCGGGGCAGTTGCCCATGCTGCAAGTCTCCCCTCTCCATGACACCGATATTGTCCAAGGGAAGGGCATTAGGACCCATACAGCTTGGCACCAATGTTGTCGCAGAGCAATGTGTGATTAAGTGCCTTGCTCAAGGACACAACACGTTGCCTCGGCTGGGGCTCGAACTCACGACCTTCAGATCGCTAGTCGAATGCCTTAACCACTCGGCCACGTGCCCACACAATGAGGTAAAGAACATAACAATAAAAGCACAATAAATATAAATACATAAAGTAACATACCCATAGATTGATCGTATGTCCATAAAGTGACACTAGGCACAGAAGGTGGCTTTGACAGGAAATGATTAAGTAGTGGTGTTGGGGGGTGTGGAGGGTTAGGCTAGTTGGTGGAGGTGTTGATCAGCCTTACTTCTTGGGGAAAGTAACTGTTTTTGAGTCTGGTGGTCCTGGTGTGGATGCTGCGTAGCCTCCCCCCTGATAGGATTAGGACAAACGGTCCATGAGCAGGGTGTGTGGGATCCTTCACGATGTTATTGGTCCTTTCCTGGTGGGTAGGTTGGTGGCAGTGATGTGTTGGACAGTTTTGGCTACCATTGTGGAACCTTCCTGTCCACCACAGGACAGTTTCCGTACCATGCAGTGATGCAGCTTGTTAGGATGCTCTCTATTGCGCACCTGTGAAATGATGTTAGTATGGATGTGCAAAAGTCCATCTCTCTTTAGCCTCCTCAGAAAGTAGAGGCATTGCTGAGCTTTCCTGGTTGTGTAAAATGCAATTAAGCTTCTGAAAAGATTCACGGGGATCTGGCCTGAACCAGAGGGTTTGAGTTTCGAGAGATTGGCTGGGATGGGTCAGTTTGCCCTGGAAGGAAGGAGGCTTAGAGGTGATATAAAAGAGGTTCATAACATTGTGAGAGGTAGGTTAGTAGAGCCTGATTCCTGTGACAGAGGTGACTAAGACTAGGGGAAGTGGGTTTAAAGTAAGAGGGATTGGGAAGGGCATTCATGAGCAGATATCTAGAGATTGTTTCCCGTGACAAAATCTAAAGGACTTGGGTTTAGAGGGAGGAATTTTATAGGGAAACTGAAGGGTAGATTTTTTACACAGTTATTTGGTGCCTGAAATGAGCTGTAAGAGGAGATGGTGGTGACAGGAACACACACAAAACAGTGGAAGAGCACAGCAGGTCAGACAGCATCTATGGAGAGGAATGAAGAGTCGTCATTTCAGGCCGAGGACCTTCATCAGGACTGGAAAGGAATGGGGAAAGAAGCTGGAATAAGGAGGTGAGAGGAAGGGAAGGAATACAGGTTAGAAGGTGATATGTGAGCCGGGTGAGGGGGAAGGTAGGTGTAAAAGGTAAAGGGCAGAAGAAGCAACCCATAGGAGAGGAGCATGAACCATAGGAGGAAGGGAAGGAGGAGAGGCACATGTAGGAGGTGATGGGCAGGAGGGAGGGCTTGAAATTGTTGGAAGTTGGAATGTTCATGTTGTCAGGTTGGAGGCTACCCAGACAAAATATGAGGTGTTGCTCCTCCAACCTGAAAGTGGCCTCATCATGGCAGTGGAGGTGGCTGTGGACTGGCTTGTAGGCATGGGAATGAAGATTGGAATTAAAATGGTGGCACATACTCTGACCCTGTTGATTGTGAGTACAAAACAACGCATTTCATTGTTTGCTCTTAACAACATTTACAAGGCATCTGGGCTGGTTTCTTGAATCAACAGCGTATAGGGGAATATTGAATTAACGTTGAAAAGACAAAATACAATGATGTCCCTTTAGAACAGAGGCGAAGAGGAATTTTTTTAGCCAGAGGGTGGTGAATCTGTGGAATTCATTGCCACAGACAGCTGTGAAGGCCAAGTTATTGGGTATATTTAAAGTGAAGGTTAATATGTTCTTGATTAGTCAAGGCGTCAAAGGTCACCTACCTACAGGAAAGATGTAAATAAGTTTGACATAGTACCGAGAAAATTTACAAGGATGTTGCTGGGACTGGAGGACCTGAATTATAAGGTAAGCTTGAATGGGTTAGAGCTTTATAGAAGATTGAGAGAAAATTTGATAGAGATATTTAAAATTATGAGGGGTATATATAAGGCAAATGCAAGCTGGCTCTTTCCACTGAAGATGAGTGGGACTACAACTAGAGGTCATGGGTTAAGGGTAAAAGGTGAAATGTTTAAGAGGAACAGGAGGGGAATCTCTTTCACTCAGAGGGTGGTGAGGGTGTGCAACAAGCTGCTAGTGCAAGTGGTGCATGCGAGCTCGATTTAAACGAAGTTTGGATAGGTACGTAAGTAGTAAGAGGTATGGAGGGCTATGGTCTCAGAGCAAGTCGATGGAAGTAGGGAGTTTAAATAGATCTGTACGGATTAGATGGGCTGAAGGTCCTGTTTCTTTACTATATTTTTTTATGTGTCTATGACTCTGTATAAGGGGAGAAGGCTGGTGAATAGAGCAGAGAGAGAAAATAAATCAGCCATTATCGGAAGTTGGAACATACTCTTTGGGCCAAATGGCCTAATTCTTCTCCTATGTCTTCTGATCTAAGTGTGCTTAGTATAGATTTGCATGATAATCAGCATATATGTATTGGACCAAAGGGCCTGTTTCCGTGTTACACAGCTTTATGGCTCCAGGGCTCTATTTGATAGGGTGGATTATCAGAGACTCTATTGCTTCTTGAAAACCTGTAGTGCTTCTTATTCTCAGTACGTTTCTCTGAGATGCAAGAATCTTTGTGACCAGGTTTGTGGATTATCCAAAGATAGGTGGAAGGGCAGGTAGTGTTGTGGAAGCAGGGTGTCTGCAGAAGGACCTAGACAGATTGGGAGAATGGGCAAAGGAATTGGCAGATGTAATATAGTGTAGGGAAGTGTATGCTCATGTCCTTTGGAAGAAGGAATAAAAGCGTAGATGACTTTTTAAAAGGGAAGAAAATTCAAAAATCGGAGGTGCAAAGGAACTTCGGAGTCCTGTGCAGAATTCCCAAAAAGGTTAACTTGCAGGTTGAGTTGGTTGTAAGGAAGGTTAATGCAATGTTATCATTCATTTCAAGAGAACTAGAAAATAAAAGCAAGGATATAATGCTGAGGCATTATAAGGCATAGGTCAGACTGCACTTTGAATATTGTGAACAGTTTTGGGCTCCTAACCTAAGAAACGATGTGCTAGCATTGCAGAGGCTTCAAAGGAGATTCACAGGAGATATCCCAGGAATGAAAAGGTTACCATATGAACAGCATTTAATGGCTCTGGGGCTGTACTCGCTGGAGTTTAGAAGAATGAGGGGGTATCACTTCGAAACCTATTGTATATTGAAAGGCCCAGATAGAGTGGATGTGGAGAGGATGTTTTCTATAGTGAGTGAGTCTAGGATCAGAGGGCACAGCCTCAAAATTGAAATGATGTACATTTAGAACAGAGATGAAAAATTTCTCTAGCCAGAAGGTGGTGAATCTGTGTAATTCATTGCCACAGATGGATGTGCGGGCCAAGCCTTTGGGTATATTTAAGGTGGAGGTTGATGGGTTCTTGATTAATCTGATGCTCAAAGGTTACAGGGAGGAGTCAAGAGAATGGGGTTGAGAGGGATAATAAATTAGCCATGATGGAATGGCTTGATGGGCTGAATGGCCTAATTCTGCTCCTATGTCTATTGGTCTTAAAGACTAACTGCTATTAGTTTAACTCAGGAGTTTCCAACTTGGGGTCCACAGTATTGGTCCATAGCATAAAAGAGGTTGGGAATTCCTGATTTCACTGGGCAGCCTAACAAGTATAACTAGACTGATTTCAACTGCCCTAGAAATCAACAAAGTCAAAGTCAAGTTTATTGTCATTTTTTTGCAAGTACCTGTTCACACAGGTGCGATCAAAAGCTTACCTGCAGCAGCATCACAGGCATGGAACATCAGCTACACAGCATTCACAAGAAATGCATAAATTGAACAGTTTTTACAAGAGAGAGCAAGAATAGAACTTAAAATAAAATGTCCGTTTTTGTGCAAGGTGTTCAAAGTGGTCATGGTGTTGCTAAACTGTAGTGATTAGGATGGTACAGGTTAGTTCAAGGCACTGCAGGTGCTGGGATCCAGGGTGACACACAAAATGCTGGAGGAACTCAATGGATCAGGCAGCATCTGTGGAGAAAAAAATGGATAGTCAAAGTTTTGGCACAAGTGAAGTCCAGAGGAAGAGACTTGACCCAAAACGTCAAATGACCACTTCCCTCCACAGATGCTTCTTGTCCTGCTGAGTTCCACCTGGGTTCCCAAACTGGTCCCCACAGACGTCTTAGTTAATGATAAGGGTCCATGGCGTTAAATAAAAAGATTGGGAACCCCTGCTCTAGCAGTTTGTGTGCTGTTCTGCTATCTGCTGCATGTAGGCTTGACTGATCAAGGCAGTGCTCGTCGGGCAGGTAAGCCTGAATAATTTTGTCCTGCTGCTCTTTATTGGTTCCAGGTAAACAACAGCTGTGTGCCTGTTCATTGTTAAAGTCAGCGTGCGGGTAGATTCTTCCACATCTGTTTACATTTACTCCAAACTGGGATGTACCAGTAACAATTAGTCCTGTAATTACAGGCATGTCTGTGCAACAGCTGTTTGACATTGCTATTTGTGTCATTTATAGAAAAAATTAGAACTGAATGTGTAGGATTATGAGAGATGGAATAGACAGCCAGGCCCGTTTTCCCAGGGTGGCCATGTCCGACACCGGAGGACAGCTGTTCGAAGTGAGTGGAGGGAAGTATACAGGAGATGTTGGAGACAGGTTTTTTTACACAGAGGGTGGTGGGTGCCTGCAATTCACTGCCAGGGCTGATACAAGAGGGACATTTCAGAGACTCTTAGATAGGCACGTGGAGGTAAAATAAATGGAGGGTGTGGGCTGTATAGAAGGGAAGGGTTGGATTGATCATTAATATTGCCCAAATGAAAATTTGCAAAGTCCACAATGGGATTCGGAGGGCTCTCTGCTGGCTGAGGAGTGGCATTTGTGGTGGGACTACTGGAGGTAATTGTGAGTGTTGCTTTTGAATACTAAGGATTTCTTGGTTAGAGCATCAAAGGTTATGGGGAGAAGGCAGGAGAATGGGTTTGGGAGGGATAATAAATCAGCCATGATGGAATGGCACAGCAGGCTCAATGGGCCGAATGGCCTCATTCTGTCCCAGTACACACCATGTGCTGAAGGAGCTCAGCAGGTCAGGCAGCATCTATGGATGGGAATGAACAGTCAACAGTTCAAACTGAGACCCTTCACCAGGACTGGTCTCGGCACAAAACGTTAACTGTTTATTCCCACCCATGGATGCTACCTGCCCTTCTGAGCTCCTCCAGCACGCTGTGTGGGTTGCTCGAGATTTACAGCATCTGCAGAACCTCTTGTGTCTGATTTTGTTCCCACCTCTTCTGGTTTTAATTGATTCCACTTGTCAAAGCTTTCTTCAAATCATTTCCTTCCAGTCATTTCGGACCGGCCTCCACCTGTTATTCGTCAGGGCCCCATCAATCAGACGGTTGCCGTGGACAGCACAGTGACCCTCGGTTGCCTGGCCAGTGGCTCCCCCCCGCCCACCATTCTGTGGCGGAAGGATGGGGTCTTGGTCTCCACCCATGACTCACGCATTAAGCAGCAGGAGATGGGAGCACTGCAGATCCGCTATGCCAAGGTACGTGGTGTTGATTCATTCTGTGGGAGGGTATCTCACTGGCTCCTGTGATGTGACCTGATTGTCTGTGGCAGCTCAGGTGACACTGGCAATTGTGAAAGGTTTGTATTTTCCGAGTATACAGACCGCGTCATGATTTCCCATAGCATAAAGCTGCCTCATCTGTGTCAAGGATGGGAGTTGAGAAGAAAATTATATTGGAATTTGACTTGGAGTTTGCTTATTATTGTCTTATGTAGTGAGATATGGTGAAATATTTATCTTGTATACAATTAATACAGATCAAATCAGTACAACAGTGCACTGAGGTAGAACAAGGGAAACACAAGAAAGAACACAGGACCTGCGGACAAACTCCTGCTCCTGTTTCCTGTACAGTTTTTGACTTTGGAATTGGAATTGGAACAGCAAAAGCACAGCGAAAAACTTTGTTTGACATGCCATCCATGTGGATTATTATATCAGTACATCAAGATAATTGAATAGGGTTGAGGCAAAAGGAAAGCCTTCCATTGGGGAAGGAGATGGGAATAAAGGGGAAGGAACACAAGGCAGACAGCTGATTGTGTGTGAGTGAAGGAGAGCACTGGGATGTGAGAACTATCTGAAATTCTGGTTAACAAACCTCTGGTCAAAGGAACCACATTCTCCCCATTGAATCAGGTTTATTATCACTGTCGTGAAATGTGTTGCTTTATGGCAGCAGTACAGTGTAGTACATTAAAAAATACTGAAGTTGCAATAGATAGATGGACAGATAAATAGATTTATGTACATATAATTGAGAGAGAGAGAGAGATGGATAGTGCATAGAGGACTACTGAGGTAGCATTCATGGGTTCAAAGACCATTCAAAAATCTGATGATAGTGGGGAAGAAGCTGTTCCTTAACATTGAATTTGGGTCCAGGCTCCTGTACCTCCTCCCTGATGGTAGTAAAGAATAGAGGTTATGTTCTAGACGGTGATCGTGCTTTTTTGAGGCATCATCCTTTGAAGATGCCCTTGATGGTGGGGAGGCTAGTGCCCGTGATAGAGCTGGCTGAGTTAAGGGTCAACGATTAAAGCACACTCCATAACTTCAGACTGTTAATCTCAGTTGACTTTTGATTTGGTTTCTCCTTTGGGAAGGCACGGTAGCATAGCGCTTTACAGCACCAACAACTTGAGCTTAACTCGCGCTGCGGTCAGTAAAGAGTTCTCCCTGTCACCACGTGGGGCTCTCCAAGTTTCAAAGGCATATCGATGAGTAGATTAGTAAGTTGTGAGCATGCTGATTTGGCACCAGAAGCACTTGCGGGTTGCCCCCAACATATCCTTGCCCTGGGTTAGTCATTGATGCAAACAATGCATTTCAGTGATAGTTTTGATGTATTGATGTACATCTGAAAAGTAAAGGTAATCTTTATCTTCCGTCCCTACAGCTGGGTGATTCAGGTATCTACACCTGCATCGTATCGACACCAAGTGGTGAAGCTTCCTGGAGCGCACGCCTTGAAGTTCAAGGTAAAGAGTCTCCTTTCACTCTGAAAAACCATATCTTCCTGCAGATCAAGTAGACAGCTACCGGGGTGGGAATATAACCCTTCCAAGTTTCAGGAAAAGTGTCTCCAGCAAGTGCTAGATCCAGAGCATTGCCCATCTACACTGTCCCATCACACACTCCCAGGGCAGGGACAGTTAGATACAGAGTGAAGCTCCCTCTACACTGTCCCATCACACATTCCCAGGGCAGGGACAGTTAGATACAGAGTGAAGCTCTCTACACTGTCCCATCACACAATCCCAGGGCAGGGACAGTTAGATACAGAGTGAAGCTCTCTACACTGTCCCATCACACAATCCCAGGGCAGGGACAGTTAGATAATGAGTGAAGCTCCCTCTACACTGTCCCATCACACACTCCCGGGGCAGGGACAGTTAGATACAGAGTTAAGCTCCCTCCACACTTTTCCATCACACACTCCGAGGGCAGGGATTGTTAGATACAGAATGAAAGTACTTTTACTACTTTGCAGAAGTTGATAAATTCTCGTCCATCTCCAATCTGATGTTAACCCATGATGATCTTCCAGAGTGTTTATTGTTCAGTGCCTGTGGAGTAAGAATCAGCTTTATTATTGCTGATGTACAGTACACTGTGAAATTTGTTGTTTTGCAGCAGCAGTACAGTGCAAGACAAAAATTACCATATCTTACAAAACATGACAAAATAGTTAAAAAGAGGAATAGTGAGGTAGTGTTCGTGACTTTATGGACCAGTCGAAAACCTGATGGCAGAAGGGAAATATTGAGTGTGTGTCTTCAGGCTGCGGTACCTCTTCCTTGATGGTCATAATCTGACGTTGCATTAAACTAGACCAAGAAAAAAGCTGAGAAAGTGGACCCCAAGATCACTGCTCTGTGCTTACAATCCACACAAAGCTGTGATGCTCAGTGGCCTCTTTCCGAGCTAGTTGTTTGGGTAACTTGGCGCAATTCCCCACCATATCTTCTACTTCTTCTAACTCTTGTGTATTTTCCCATCTTCTGCTGCGTAGGTGTTACACTGAATGTTTTCTTCAGTGCTGTCCTACACATGTGCTCTGTGTGGCATCTTGCCTATGTTGACACTTCATCATATTTGGAGAGCAGTGTCTTTATCCCAGGGTAGCGTAGGGGCATAACTTTTAGATGATGGTCGGCAAGTAAGGGGTGATGTCAGAGGTAAGTTCTTTATACAAACTGGTGGGTGTTGGGCACACCCTGCCATGTGTACTGGTAGAGGCAGATGCATTAATGAAATTTGAAGAACTTTCATAGTCACAAGGATGATAGAAAAATGGAGGATTATGTAGGAGAGTTGGGTTAATTGACCTGATCTGAGAGTAGGTTAAAAGTTCGGCTCAATGTTGTTGGCTCAACTGCCTGTACTGTAGTGTTCTATGTTCTACATTCTGTTTCATGAAATTTGTTGTTTTGTGGCAGCAATACAGCGTAAAATCATACAAATTACTCTACACTAGAAAAAGTAAATAGTGCATTGACAAATAGTGAGATCACGTTCATGGATCAGTTAGAAATCTGATGGCGGAGGGGAAGAAGCTGTTCCTAAATCGTTGAGTGCAGGTCTTCAGGCTCCTGATGAAATATCTGACATTGTCTCAAGTTAGACCAAGCAACAGCTGAAAAAGAGGCCACGAAACATTACTGCTCTGTGTTACAATCCACATTAAGCCATGATGTTTGATGGCCAGTTTCAGAGCTATTAGCTTGGGATAACTTGATGCGTTGCCTCTCCACATTTTCTATTTCTTCGAACCCTTGCATATTTTCCCATCTTCTTTCACTCGGCGTGAAGGAAACACATTATCCCATTGACAGCTAATTCTCCATTGCGGAGATCAATTTACTGTATCAGATTTCTATGACGTTGTGCAGAGACTGAGAAAAGCAGCTGATTCGGAGACAGACTACTATCATTCTTTCTGCAAAGTGAGGTATTAAAAATCCTTTTCATTTAAAACATGTGAGAAAGGTTGAGTGAGCTAGGGCTTTTCTGTCTGGAGTGAAGGAGAATGAGAGGCGACTTTATAGAGGTGTACAAGGTGATCAGAGGCATAGAATGAGTGGACAAACAGACATTTTTCCCAGGGTGAAAATGACAAGTACAGGGGCATACCTTTAAGGTGATTGAAGGAAAATATATTGGGGATTTTAGAGGTATAGGACTGTGCAAAAGTCTTGGGCACATATTTATAGCCAGGGAGACAAAGACCTTTGCACAGAACTGTAGTAACTTTATGTATTGCACTGTACTGCTGCTGTAAACAAAAAACAAATTTCATGCCATATGTAAGTGATGATAGTCCTGATTCTGATATGGGTCTCTATTATGGACTGAGAGTGGGAAGGGGGAAGGGGGCAGGGAGAGGGGAGGAAGCAAGAAGCACCGGAGAGCCATTCTTTAATGCTCAATCAACCAAGTGTTTGGAATCAAATGACTTTGTCTGGTGTCTCAGGGCTGGGTGTGTCTGCACCTGCGCCAGCCAATGACCCAGACAATCCTTCCGCCACGTGTCCCATGCCCCTCCCCGGTGCTCCAACCTCGCCACTCCCAACATCCTTTGCCCCCACCAGATTTATAAACTCGCTCTCTGCCCCACATTGAAACATAGAAAATCTACAGCACAGTACAGGCCCTTCGTCCTACAAAGCTGTGCCAAATATGTCCTTACCTTAGAAATTGCCTAAGGTCACCCATAGCCCTCTATCTTTCTGAGCTCCATGTACCTGTCCAGGAGTCTCTTATAAGACCCTATCGTATCCGCCTCCACCACCATCACCGGCAGCCCATTCCACGCACTCACCACTCCCTGTGTAAAAACTTACCCCCGACATCTCCTCCGTATCTACTTCCAAGCACCTTAAAACTATGCCCTCTCGTGTTAGCCAATTCAGCCCTGGGGAAAAGCCTCTGCCTATCCACATAATCAATGCCTCTCATTATCTTATACACCTCTATCATGTCACTTATCATCCTCCGTCGCTCCAAGGAGAAAAGGCCGAGTTCACTCAACCTGTTCTCATAAGGCATGCCCCCAAATCCAGGCAACATCCTTGTGAGTCTCTTCTGCACCCTTTCTATGGTTTCCACATCCTTCCTGTAGTGAGGCGACCAGAACTGAGCACAGTACTCCAAGTGGGGTCTGACCAGGGTCCTATATAGCTGCAACATTACCTCTTGGCTCCTAAAGTCAATCCCACAATTGATGAAGGCCAATACACCATATGCCTTCTTAACAACACAGTCAACCTGCGCAGCAGCTTTGAGTGTCCTATGGACTCGGACGCCAAGATCCCTCCGATCCTCCACACTGCCAAGAGTCTTACCATTAATACTACATTCTGCCATCATATTTGATCTGCCAGAATGAACCACCTTACACTTATCTGTGTCGAACTCCATCTGTCACTTCTTACCCCAGTTTTGCATCCTATCAATGTCCCGTTGTAACCTCTGACAGCCCTTCACACTATCTACAACACCCCCAACCTTTGTGTCATCAGCAAATTTATTAACCCATCTCTCCACTTCCTCATCCAGGTCATTTAAAAAATCGCAAAGATTAGGGGTCCCAGAACAGATCCTTGTAGTACACCACTGGTCACCGATTTTCATGCAGAATATGACCTGCCTACAACCACTCTTTGCCTTCTGTGGGCAAACCAGTTTTGGATCCACGAAACTATGTCCCCTTGGATCCCATGCCTCCTTACTTTTTCAATAAGCCTTGTATGGGGTACCTTAGCAAATGCCTTGCTGAAATCCATATACACTACATCTACTGCTCTACCTTCATCAATATGTTTAGTCACATCCTCAAAAATTTCAATCAGGCTAGTAAGGCACAACCTGCTTTTGACAAAACCATATCATGCCTTTCCAAATGTTCATAATTCCTGCCTTTCAGGATGTTCTCCATCAACTTACCAACCACAGAAGTAAGACTCACTGGTCTGTAATTTCCTGGGCTATCTCTACTCCCTTTCTTGAATAAGGGAACAACATTTGCAATCCTCCAATCCACCAGAACCACTCCTGTCCCCATTGATGATTCAAAGATCATCGCCAGAGGCTCAGCAATCTCCTCCCACAGTTGCCTGGTGTACAACTGGTATGGTCCCGGTGACTTATCCAACTTGATGCTTTCCAAAAGCTCCAGCACATCCTCTTTCTTAATATCCACATGCTCAAGCTTTTCAGTCTGCTGCAAGTCATCACTACAATCACCAAGATCCTTTTCCATAGTGAATACTGAAGCAAAGTATTCATTAAGTACCTCTGCCATCTCCTCCGGTTCCATACACACTTTTCCACTGTCACACTTGATTGGTCCTATTGTCTCACGTCTTATCCTCTGGTTCTTCACATACTTGTAGAATTCCTTGGGGTTTTCCTTAATCCTGCCCGCCAAGGCCTTCTCATGGCCCCTTCTGGCTCTCCTAATTTCATTCTTAAGCTCCTTCCTGCTAGCCTTATAAGCTTATAGATTGCTATCATTACCTAGTTTTTTGAACCTTTTGTAAGCTCTTCTTTTCTTCTTGACTAGATTTACAACAGCCTTTGTACACCACAGTCCCTCTACCCTACCATCCTTTCCGTCTCATTAGAATGTACCTATGCAAAACCCCACGCAAATAGCTCCTGAACATTTGCTACATTTCTTCTGTACATTTCCCTGAGAACATCTGTTTCCAATTTATGCTTCCAAGTTCCTGCCTGATAGCTTCATATTTCCCCTCACTCCAGTTAAACGTTTTCCTAACTTGTCTGTTCCTATCCCTCTCCAATGCTATGGTAAAGGAGATAGAATTGTGATCACTATCTCCAAAATGCTCTCCCACTGAGAGTACTGACACCTGACCAGGTTCATTTCCCAACACCAGATCAAGTACAGCCTCTCCTCTTGTAGGCTTATCTACATATTGTGTCAAGAAACCTTCCTGAACACACCTAACAAACTCCACCCCATCTAAACCCCTTGCTCTAGGGACATCCCGATAGATATTTGGGAAATGAATATCTCCTACCACAACAACACTTATTATTACTCCTTTCCACAATCTGTCTCATTATCTGCTCCTCGATGTCCCTGTGACTATTGGGTGGTCTATAAAAAACACCCAGTAGAGTTATTAACCCAATCCTGTTCCTAACTTCCACCCACAGAGACTCCGTATACAATCTCTCCATGACTTCCACCTTTTCTGCAGCCGTGACACTATCTCTGATCAGCAGTGCCACGCCCCCACCTCTTTTGCCTCCCTCCCTGTCCTTTCTGAAACATCTAAAGACTGACACTCGAAGTAACTATTCCTGCCCCTGAGCCATCCAAGTCTCTGTAATGGCCACAACATCATAGCTCCAAGTACTGATCCACGGCTCTTAGCTCATCCGCTTTGTTCATTATACTTCTTGCGTTAAAATAGACACATCTCAAACCATCGGTCTGAGCGCGTCCCTTTCTCTATCACCTGCTTATCCTCCCTCTTGCACTGTTTCCAATCGTTCTCTTCCTCTGTCTCTTCAGTTCGGTTCCCACCCCACCCCCCCCCCCAGCAATTCTAGTTTAAACTTTCCCCGGTAGCCTTTGCAAACCTCCCTGCCAGGATATTTGTCCCCCGGTATTCAAGTGCAACCCATGTTGACAAATACTGTACTGTGCAGAAGTCTTAGGTGCTCCAGCTATATCTATGTGCGATAGAGTTGTCATGGGTGGTGGTGGAGGCAGGTATTTTACGGGCATTTAAGGGACTCTTTGGTAGGAGCAAGGATGATAGAAAAATGGAGAGCTATTTGTGAAGGAAGGGTTAGAGCAGTTTCAAAGGTCAATACAACATCATGGGCCAGAAGGTTTTATGTTCAATGTTTCATGTTCAATAACTCTAACCTTGTCCAATAAATGTCCTGTGCAGCACCTCTGAACTCCTTCATTTGATAAAAACTGGAGCTATGTAAATGTAGGTGTTTGTATTGTGTACAGTTCTGGTCACCGAATTATAGGAAAGATATCAATAAAATTGAGAGAGTACAGAGGAGGTTTACTAAAATGTTGCCTGGGTTTCATCTCCTAACTTACAGAGAAAGGTTGAACAAGTTGGGTCTTTATTCTTTGAAGCGTAGAAGGTTGAGGGGGGCCTTGATAGAGGTGTTTAAAATTATGAGGGGGATTGATAGAGTTGACGTGGATAGGCTTTTTCCATTGAGAGTGGGGGAGATTCAAACAAGAGGACATGAGTTGAGAGTTAAAGGGCAAAAGTTTAGGGGTAACATGAGGGGGAACTTCTTTACTCAAAGTGGTAGCTGTGTGGAATGAGCTTCCAGCAGAAGTGGTTGAGGCAGGTTCAATGTTGTTGTTTAAAGTTAAATTGGACAACTATATGGACAGGAAAGGAATGGAGGGTTATGGGCTGAGTGCAGGTCAGTGGGACTAGGTGAGAGTAGCGTTCGGCATGGACTGGAAGGGCCGAGATGGCCTGTTTCCGTGCTGTAATTGTTATATGGTTATATGGTTTGTTGATGTTGCTTTTATCCTTCCCTTTGTCTCAGAGTTTGGAATGCCAGTTCCACCTCCTCGACTGCCGGATCCCAATCTGATCCCTGGAATACCCTCCAAGCCAGAAGTAACGGACGTCAGCAAAAACGGGGTCACACTGATGTGGCAACCAAACCTGAAGGTGGGAGCCACCCCTACCTCCTACATCATCGAGGCCTTCAGGTCAGTTTCACCTCAGGTTTGCCACCGCGTTTCACTGCATCTCCAGAAGGTGCTGCCTACTATCGCTGAAGGGTCGTACTGATAATGGAAGCCCTTCCCTTTTTCCAGCATCCCATGTGACCAGAATCCTGTGTTGGTCACAGGTCAAGGGTCGTTCAAATGTTCTTCATGATGTTCTTATTTATTTAAAGCACAAAATGCAGAACAGTACAGCACAGAAACAGACTCTTTGGCCCACAATGTCTGTGTTGAACATGATGCCAAATTAAACTAAATCTCTTCAGCTTGCACATGATCCACATTCCTGCTTTCCTTGCACTTTTGTACATAGGAGCTCCTTAAACACACGGCATTTCCCCCCAGCAATCAGACTTCTGCATGGTCCATGAACATTAACAAGCTCACGATTTACTTTCTTTTTGCTCTACCTATTTTGTCATCTAACAACACACACAAAATGCTGGAGGAACTCAGCAGATCAGGCAGCAACTACGGAAGTGAATAGATTGTCGACGGCCGAGACCTTTCTTCGGGACTGAGAAGGAAAGGGGAAGATGCCAGAATAAAAAGGTGGGGGGAGGGGAAGGAAGCTAGCTGGAATGTGCTTTATCATAGCTTAAAGTAAATTTTTACGCATTACACCGTACTGCTGGCGCAAAACAGCAAATTTCATGGTTTAAGACAGTGATAATAAACCTGATTTAGATTCTATTGTTTCCACTTTCACTGCCACCTCTGGCAGTTCATTCCAGGTATCCAACACTCTTTGTAAAAAACTGACCCCGCACATTTACTTTTAACTTTTCCCCTCACCTTAGCACACATGCCCTCTAGTATTTGACATTACTATGTTGTAATTAAAATTCTTAACTGCCTCTATCTCCCCTGTATCTATTCTCTTATAATTTTGTAAACCTCTTTAAGGTCTCCCCTCAGCTGCAGAGAATACAACCCCAGATTGTCCAAACTCTCCTGATAGCTCATGCCCTCTAATCCAGGCAGCGTCCTGCTAAACCTCTTCGGTGCCCTCTCTGAAGCATCCAAATCCTTTCTGCAGTGAAGTAACCAAAACTCTGTGCAATACTCCAGTTATTGAATATTCAACCTCAGAATAGAGGGACATCCATTCAGAACAGGGATGAGGAGGAATTTCTTTAGCCAGAGGGTGGTGAATCTGTGGAATTCATTGTCATGGACGGCTGTGGGCGACAAGTCATTGGGTATATTTAAAGTGGACGTTGATCGGTTCTTGATTAGTCAAGAGTGTCAAAGGTTATGGAGAGAAGGCAGGAGAATGGGATTGAGAGGATAAACGTGTAATAGTGAAGCAGACTCATGGGCCTAATTCTGCTCCTATGTCTTATGGTCTTAAGTGTAACCTAACCAAAGTTTTGTATACTTGCAACATATTTGCTTTACTGCCATCATGGAGGAGGTACAGGAGCCTGAAGACCCACACTCAATGTTTTATGAATAGCTTATCCCCTCTGCCATCAGATTTCTGAACAGACGATGAACCCATGCACACTAGCTCACTATTCTGCTCTTTTTGCACTACTTATTTATTTTTTATACATTTCTGATGATAACATGCTATCTTTTTATGTATGGCACTATCCTGCAGCTACAAACCAACAAATTTCATGATATGTCAATAAGACCATAAGGTCGTAAGACATAGGAGCAGAATGAATCCATTCTCCCCAGCATGGCTGATTTATTAACCCTCTCAACCCCAATAATTATAAACCTGATTCTGATACTGATTCACTGCTTAAGCAATGAAGGCAGCATGCCACATGTCTTCTTACCTCCCTGTCTACTTGCTTATAGAACATATAACATAGACCACTACAGCACAGTAGAAACACTTCGGCCCACGAAATTGTGCCACTCTTTTAACCTACTCTAAGATCAATCTAACCCTTCCCTCCCACATAGCCCTCCACCTTGCTGTCATCCATGTGCCAATCAAAGAGTCTCTTAAATATCCCTAATGCTGGGATTCCCACCCTGTGTCCCAGGGACTCCTCGGTTAATGGTAGGGGTCCATGGCATGAAATGGGTTGGGAACCTGTGCTCAGATGTATCTGCCTCTCACTACCACCCGCGGCAGGGCACTCCACACAACTCTCTGACATCCCCCTTATGCTTTCCTCCAAACACCTCAAAATGATTCCTCCTTGTATTAGTCATTTCCGCTGACCAAATTGCTGGGAGCTCTGAACTTAGCTGCTAAGATCCCTGTCTCTGGACACCAGTGCTGTGAAGGCTTCTGCCATTAGCTCTACACTTTTCCATTCAGTTTCACCTCCCAACCTGAAACACCTGACGTTTGCTCTGATTGAACTGTTTATGAGATGCAGCTTGGAGAAGTGGTGGTCCTCTTGAGCCACCACACGGTGGTGAAGATGCTCAGACGGTGCTGTAGGAGAGGAGGTTCTGGGAGTCAGACCCATCCATGACAAAGCAATGATGTTAAATTTCTGAGACCATGGATAGTGTGGGATTGGGCAGGGAATCTACATGTGGTGGTGTCCCTATTTATCTCCTAGCCTCGTCCTTCATGGTGATAGAGATTGGAAGCTTTAGAGCAGCCTTGGTAAGGAGCTAATGTTAATTGTGGGTCAAAGGTTAAAGTAAAATTTAAAGCATTGCTTGAGAGGTTCTCGATTAGTCAGGTTATGAGGAGAAGGCAGGAGAATGGGTTTGAGACGGATAATAAATCAGCCATGATCAAATAGCAGAGCTGACTCAATGGGTTGAGTGGCCTAATGCTGCTGCTATGCCTTATGGCGAAAAATTTACCATCAAATGACCAGTGTGGCCTCCTGTATATCGGTGAGACCCAATGTAGATTGGGAGATCGCTTTGCCTAGCACCTACGCTCCATCCGCCAGAAAAAGCAGGATCTCCCAGTAGCCATCCATTTCAATTTTACTTCCCATTCCCATTCTGACATGTCAGTCGACGACTGACACAATGAGGCCTCACTCAAGTTGGAAGAGCAACATCTTGTATTCCATCTGGGTAGCATTCAACCTGATGGCATGAACATTGATTTCTCAAACTTACAGTAATACCCCCCACCCCCCCACACCCCTCACCAATCCCCATTCCCATTTCCCTCTCTCACCTTATCTCCTTATGTGCTCCTCACCTCCCTCTGGTGCTACTCTCCCTTCCTTTTCTTCCATGGCCTTCTGTCCTTTCCTGTCAGCTTCCCCCTTCTCCAGCCCTTTATCTCTTTCACCAATTGGCTTCCCAGCTCTTTCCTTCACCCATCCCCTCTCCAGGTTTCACCTATCACCCACTGCCTTGTGTTTCTTCCTCCCCGCTTTCTCTGACTTCTCTTTTTTTCTCCAGCGCTGAAGGGTCCTGGCCCGAAATTCCAACTGTATGTATATTTCCGTAGACGGTTCCCAGCCTCCTAAGTTCCTCCAGCACTTTTTATGTATTGCTTGGATTCCCAGCGGCTGCAGAGTTTCTCTTGTTTGTGTGGTCAAACTACACGTTTGTTACCATATGCTACCTCAAGACTTATTTTCTTGCAGGCAATAAAGAAATATAATAGAATTAATTTAAAATATACATAAAAACTGATGAACAAACAAAGAGAACGAATAAATAAATACCACAGAGAGCATCAGCTGGAGAATCCTTGAGCCTGTAGGTTGTAGGATCAGTTCAGAGTTGAGGTGAGTCAAGCTGTCCACACTGGCTCAGGAGCCTGACATTCTCAGGTCATAACGGTTCCTGAGGCTGACTGTGGCCATTGTTTGTCAGCGGTGTATGGAATGCATGTGCAGGAAGGTGAATGGGTCAAACAGGTGAGCTCAGCGTCTGGATTGGAGAGCTCAGAGTATTTTATTAGCTGGCGCACAGCTTTTGAACGAGGGGCTTGAAGCTCTCCAACACTGGAGAAATCGGTAAACAACCGCAGGAGAGCTTGTCTTTTGCCAAGCCAACACTGGGGGTGCGGGTGATAGCACCAACTCCAGCCCAGGTGCTGAGCCACGCCAACCCTAGTGGAGCACACCGTCCGTGCCTATTTGAGGGTTTGTTAAGTGTCCCTAATCTATTTGCTGTTACCACCACCTCTTTCATTGTGTTCCAATACATTCAGCACTTCCCGTGTGAAAACAACTTACTTCTGACATTCCCCCGACTGTTCTTTCCATCAATCACCTTAAAATTATGCGTCCCTGTACTAGCTATTTAAACCCTGGGGAAATGTCTCTGGCTGTCCACTGGATCTGTGCATCTTACCATCTTGTACACCTCTATCAAGTCACCTGTCATCCTCCGTCACTCCAAAGGGAAAAGCCTCAGCTCCTTCAACCTGTCTTCATAAGACATGATCACCAATCCTGGCAGTTTCCAGGTAAATCTCGTCTGCACTCACTCTGAATCTCTACATCGTTCCTATAATGAGACCAGGACTGAACACAGTAATCCAAGTGTGCTCTAACCAGGGTGTTATAGATCTGCAGTATTACCTCGTGACTCTTAAACTCAATTCCCTAACTAATGAAAGCCAGCACACCATACGCTTCCATAACCAAGAGGCTTGAGGGAGGTTGTTTCAGTGTTTGGGATCTCGCAATGTTCTGTGGTCTCACTCAGTCCCTGTGGTTACTTCTCACAGCCACTCTGCGGGCAGCAGCTGGCGAACTGTGGCAGAGCGGGTGAAGGCCGAAACCTACTCCGTCAGGAGCCTGAGATCAAACGCTGTCTACCTATTTCTCATCCGTGCTGTCAATGCCTATGGTATCAGCGATCCCAGCCCAATCTCGGACCCCGTCAAAACACAAGGTAAGAACAAGGATTGCAGAAGTCAACGTGGTTTGTATTCGTGGGAGTGTTTGTAGAGGGACTGTCACTCTCTATCTAACGCATGGTGTCTTGCCATGGGGAGTGCATGCCGGGACAGTGTAGGGGGAGCTTCACTCTGTATCTAACTGTCCCTGCCCTGTGAGTGTGTGATGGGACAGTATAGAGGGAGCTTCACTCTATATCTAACTGTCCCTGCCCTGTGAGTGTGTGATGGGACAGTGTAGAGGGAGCTTCACTCTGTATCTAAATGTCCCTGCCCTGGGAGTGTGTGATGGGACAGTGCAGAGGGAGCTTCACTATGTATCTAACTGTCCCTGTCCTGGGAGTATGTGATGGGACAGTATAGAGGGAGCTTCACTCTGTATCTAACTGTCCCTGCCCTGGGAGTGTGTGATGGGACAGTATAGAGGGAGCTTCACTCTGTATCTAACTGTCCCTGCCCTGGGAGTGTGTGATGGGACAGTATAGAGGGAGCTTCACTCTTTATTTAACTGTCCCTGGCCATAGACACTGTTCAGCTATGACATCAGGTAGATCCTTATGTTTGCTGGGTGTGTGATGGATGAGTGCTGAAGATGAGAGCGCTGTTGGAGGTGTTGTATTTCGACTGGTAGTGAATCTTACGTTGTTTATTTTCTGCAGATGTTCCTCCAACTGGCCAAGGAGTGGACCACAAGCAGGTGCAGCGGGAGCTTGGCGAAGTGGTTGTCCATCTCCACAATCCCATCACCCTCTCCTCATCCTCTATCCAGCTTCACTGGACAGTAAGTTGTGACTCTACATTTCGCTGTTTCCTTTCAATTTGTTTTGTACTTGAAGCTGAATAGTGAGGTAGTTTTTGGGCAGAGTGAGGTCATCATTGGTTGCAGTGAGGTCGTTGTTGGCACAGTGAGATATTATTGGTCACAGGTGAGGTCGTTATTGGGTGTAGTGAGGTAATTGGGCAAAGTGAGGTCATTATTGGTTTCGGTGAGGTCATTGTTAGGTGCAGTGAGGTGGTGTTGGGTGCACTGAGGTCTTGTTGAACACAGTGAGATCATTATTGGTCGCAGTGAGGCAATTGTTGGGCACAGTGAGGTCATTATTGGAAGCAGTGAGATCATTGTTGGGCACAGTGAGGTCATGTTGGGCACAGTAAGTCTCTAATGGATGCCACTCATCCTGAGTTCATTGCTGGGTTGGTGGGCAGGTTGCTTGCCTGGGGAAATTGAGAAGGTGCATTTGGAACACAGGACGCCGAGCAGTACGGCACAGGAACAATCCCTGTGAACTACAATCTCTCTGCCAAATACGATGCCAAATGAAATCAGACAAGGTCCATATTCCTCCATTCCCTGCATATTCAGGTGTCTGTCTCATTATTCCTTTTCTGTACACTATTTTGTAAATTACGAACATTTTTATTTTTGTTCTTTTATGCTGCCGCAAAACAAATTTCATGTTGTATAAGTCAGCGACAATACATTTTATCATACTTATACTTTATACTTTATTGTCGCCAAACAATTGATACTAGAACGTAAATCATCACAGCAATATTTGATTCTACGCTTCCCGCTCCCTGGATTACAAATATTAAATATTAAAAATAGCAAAATTAGTAAATATTAAAAAATTATATTATAAATCATAAATAGAAAATAGAAAAATGGAAAGTAAGGTAGTGCAAAAAAAACCGAGAGGCAGGTCCGGATATTTGGAGGGTATGGCCCAGATCCGGGTCAGGATCCGTTCAGCAGTCTTATCACAGATAGAAAGAAGCTGTTCCCAAATCTGGCCGTACGAGTCTTTAAGCCCCTGAGCCTTCTCCCGGAGGGAAGAGGGACGAAAAGTGTGTTGGCTGGGTGGGTCGTGGCCTTGATTATCCTGGCAGCACTGCTCCGACAGCGTGCGGTGTAAAGTGAGTCCAAGGACGGATAATTAATGTAATATTATTACATTGCTCTTATCAAGCAGCCTCTTAAACCCCACTAATGTATCTTCTTCCACCACTACCCCAGGTAGCATATTCCAGTTACTCATCACTCTGTGTAAAAATACTTGCCCCTCGCATCTCCTTTGAACTTTTCCACTCTCAACTCTGGTACTTGCCATTTCTATTGTGAGAAAACAATTCTAACCGTCTACTAGATCTAGGCCTCTCATAATTCAATTAACTTCTATCAGGAAGTGAATCTCAGAACTTTTCAAGGTGAGGTTGTTTCAATGTCCTAAAGTTGGAAGCGGAGCAGGCAAGTAATGCACACCATCTCCCACACAGGATGTTGTATTAATGGCTAGATAACTCTGGGCCAAGTTAGGGAATGAAGAACAAGTTATCTGGTGGTTCAGGGACATTGTACTGTTTCCATTTAATGTACAACAGTTACGTCCTTTCATTCCCTGCCGAAGACATTCCTTCACTGTCTGTAACCAGCAACTGGCAAGATGTAATGCTGGAACATGGGATCAATCCTGAACAGGAGGGGGCCACTCAGCCCATCAAGCCCATACTGTCTCTTTGCAGGAGAGTCCGAATATTCTTTTTCCCCCAATACCTAACTTGATAGCCAGCTCCAACAGAGATAAATAGCTATGATCAGAATTAAAGGTGGTTCATTAAGATGGACATTTGATGGAGGATCCTCACCACCCAGGACATACCTTCTTCCATGATGACCATCAAGGAGCCTGAGGACACACACTCAGTGCTTTAGGAACAGATTTATCCCCTCCACCATTAGATTTCTGAATGGTGCATGAACCCATGAGTTCTACCTTACTACTTTTTGCTCTCTTTTTGTACTGCTTATTTAATTTGCACGTATATATGTGTAAAAATAATACAACAATTTAATATAGTAGCATAATAATGCATTGATATTAATAATATATTATGTAATGTTAATAAAAGCAACAAATTATTATATTAAATCATTATATTATGTTAATAATATATTATTAATACTATTATTTATATATTTCTGTGTAATTTATGGTATTTTTTATGTATTGCACAGCTATAAAACAACACATTTCACTGTGTATGTGAGTGATCATAAACCTGATTCTGATTCTGATTTGGAGTTTGTAAGGTAAAGGAGCATCGGAGTGAAATGTCCGCTGTGTTCTGTATTGGTCTCCCTATTTTAATGTACTGGGAGCATTTTAGGGAATGTTTACTGGAATAGGTAGGTTGCCCTATGAGGATAGGACTGGCTTCTATCCACTGTAGACTGATGACTTCAATGAAATGAATAAGATCTGGAAAGGGTTAAATGTATGAGGAGCTTTTGATGGCTCTGTGCTTGTACTCGCTGGAGTTTAAACAACGGCCTGGGTACAGTGGACGAGGAGAGGATGTCTCCTCTGGTGGGGGAGTCTAGGACCTGAGGGCACAGTCTCAGAATAGAGGGACATCCCTTTAGAACATGAGGAGGAATTTCTTTAGCCAGGGTGGTGAATCTGTGGAATTTGTTGTTATAGATGGCTGTAGAGGCCAAATCATTGGGTATATATAAAGACGCGGTTGATAGCTTCTTGATTAGTAAGGGCTTCAAAGGTTATGGAGAGAAGGCAGGAGAATGGGGATTGAGAGTGGAAATAAATCAGCCATGATCAAATGCTGGAGCAGACTTGATGGGCCAAATGGCCTAATTCTGCTTCTGTGACTTATGTACTTAAGGCCTTCTGGTCTGTCCACCCACACCCTCCCCTCCACGTGCTCAGGTTGACCAGCCGTCGCAGTACATCCAGGGATACAGGATCCTTTACAGGCCGTCTTCACCAGAGGGGCGGCCGGAATCCGACTGGTCCATCTTCGAGGTGAGGTCGGCCACAGATCGAAGCGCCGTGGTGCCCAGACTCCGCAAGGGGCTGGGCTATGACGTCAAAGTGAGGCCGTTCTTTAACGAGTTCCAGGGCGCGGACAGCGATGTGAAGTATGCCAAGACTCTGGAGGAAGGTGAAAATCGAATCCTTTTGCCTTTGATCTGGTCTCTCTCTCTCCTCCTCATATTCCTACCTCTCATCCCAAAAGCCCTCGCTGTTCCATTCTTGCTTTCCAATCTGAGGTTTCTGTCTTGCTGGGACTAGACAGTATAATAGATTGGCCCAGTCTAGCTGGGACATTTATCCTGTTTTTGTGCTGTAGTGGGCTTCCTGAAATGAAACTTAAGGTATACACTCAGTGATCATTTTATTAGGTACCTCCTGTACTCAATAAAGTGGCCACTGAGTGTATGTTTTTGGTCTTTTGTTGCTGTAGCTCATCCACTTCATGGTTCGATGTGTTGTACATTCAGAGATGCTCTTCTGCACACCACTGTTGTAATGTGTGGTTATTTGATTTACTGTCACCTTCCTGTCAACTTGATCCAGTTTGGCCATTCTTCTCTGACCTCTCTCATTCACAAGGCATTTTCACCCACAGAACTGCCGCTCACTGAATGTCTTTTGCTTTACGCACCATTCTCTGTAAACTCTAGAGACGTGTGTGAAAATCCAGGAGATCAGCACTTTCTGAGATACTCAAATCATCGCATCTGGCACCAACAAGCATTTCACTGTCAAAGAGACTTAGGTCACATTTCTCCCCCATTCTGCTGTTTGGTCAGAACAACACCTGAACATCTTGACCATGCCTGCATGCTTTTATGTGTTGAGGTGCCACCATGTGATTGGTAAATTAAATATTTGCATTAGTGAAGAGATGTACAGGTGTACCAAATAAAATGGCTAATAAAAGTACTTTGAACTTTGAACTTTAGCATTTCTGACTCGCAGATTGTCCATGTTTCAAGCAGTTCCCAAGAATATAATGCTGGTTTAACTCAGGAAGTTCACAGAAGCAGAACCTAGCTCTAACCTGGGCAGTACTTGTACAATGAAGGCTGGGAAGGGACCTTGGCTTCATAATGTGTCGTTAGTTGTAGAGTTCACAGTTTTGTGCCTGATTACATGATGCTAACTCCAGCTGTCGTTTCCCTCTGTGAATGAACAGTGCCAAGCGCACCACCGCAGGACATCACAGTCACACTGAACAATGGTAACGGAACTGGAATCATTGTTTCTTGGCAACCGCCTCCCGAAGACTCTCTGAATGGTGACCTACAGGAGTACAAGGTAAAGCCCCATCGCTGAACTTCCATTACTGGCCCATAAACTTCACGCTTAAGAGCGGAGGTTGAAAGGTTCTTGAAAGTAAGGGTGTCAAAAGTTATCTGAAGAAGGCAGGAGATGATTGAGAAGGATAACAAGTCAGCCAAAATGGAAAGGTGGAGCAGACTCAATGGGCTGGAATGCTTCATTCTGCTCCTGTTACTCACGGTCTTGTCGTCTAAACCTTTTAGATCCTGTCTTTGATTGATCTAAGGGTTCAGAATCAATATCTGGTTTATTTTCATTGACATATGATGACATCCTTCTCAACCACATCCTCCCACCTTCTCCCCATAATCTTTGATGCCCTGACTGATCAAAAACCTATCAAACTTCATTGTAAATATACCCAATGACTTGGTGTCCATAGCCATACTGTACCTGGCAGATTCGCCAATATATGCTAAAGAAACTCTACATCTCTATTCTAAAGGAATGTCCCCCTAACCTGAGGCTGTCCTCTTTGCTCTTAGACGATTGGAAGTTGGAAACATCTTCTCCACATCCACTCTATCTATGCCTTTCAATAGTCAGTAGGCTTCAATGTGATCCTTCTTCATTTTTCTGGACTCCAGCAAGTACAGGCCTTGAGCAATCTAAAGTTGCTCATATGTTAAACATATGATAGACAAAATAAATATAAATAGTGCAAAAGACAAGATTCTTCTGAGGTTCATGGGTTCGTGAACCATTCTGAAATGTGATGGCAGAGAGGAGGAAACTGTGGGCCTTCAGGCTCCTGTACTTCTTCCCTGATAGTAATAATGAGAAGAGGGCATGTCCTGGATGGTGAAGATCCTTCATGATGGATGCCACCTCACCTTCTTAAGGCACCTAATTTTGCTCTTTTGTGTCCTGGTCTTATAAACACAAGATATTCTGCAGATGCTGGAAATCCAGAGCAACACATATAAAATGCTGGAGGAACTCAGCAGGTCAGGCAGCATCTATTGAAGTGAACGAACAGTCGACATTTTGGGCCAAGATCCCTCGTCAGGAGTGGAAAGGAAGCAGGAAGAATATGGTTTCTTGAAGATATCCTGGATGGTAGGGAGGGTTGTGCCCACAATGGGGCTGGCTGAGTCTACAATCCTCTGCAAGCTCTTGCAATGCCTCCCCTACATCCTGCCTGTTTTACGTAAATGCACCTGTGATGTTTCTCTTGGTCTAAGACCAGTACATTGTACTATTGATGTTAACATTGGCAAAGCACATTGTATCTCAGTGGTAAACACAAGGAATTCTGCAGATGCTGGAAATTCAAGCAACATACATCAAAGTTGCTGGTGAACGCAGCAGGCCAGGCAGCATCTCTAGAAAGAGATACAGTCTATCTCAGTGGGCTATGTTTTCCTTCATCTCATGAGTGAGAGGCTGCGGGGGTTTCCAACCTGGGTTCTTGGTTAATGTTCAAGGTCCATTGCATAAAAAATGTTTGGATCCCCTGCTTTAGAGAGTGGAATAGTACAATCACCACCAAATCTGAGAGGGGAAGGACTATCTGCAGTGTCATCAATTGATAATCTGAGGCCCCGCCTCTCCCTCACGGGAATGTGCACGATCCCGCAATCACTGCTTTGAAGAGTTGTGTATACATTGTTTATCACTGGGGTAACACTTTGCAGTTCTATTCACCCCGTTATAGGATGTGGACACTGGAGATGGTGCAGAAGAGGTTCACCAGGGTGTTGCCTGGATTAGAGAGCACAAGCTACAAGGTTGGACAATTTTGGGTTATTCTTCCTAGAGTACCAGAGGCTGAGAGGAGACTTAAGAAGATTTTTAAATTGTGATGGTCCTTGATGGAGAAAATAGTCAGAATCTCTATTTCCCCGGGTAGAAATATCAGACACTAGAGGACGTGATTTTAAGGCTGGCAATGGGGAATTTTAAAGCTTACATGAGGAGCAAGTTGTTCATGCAGAGTGGTGGGTACCTGGAATTGGTGACCAGAGGTGGTACTGAAAGCAGGCAGTCTGCTGAAGTTTAATACACAATGCCGCAGGAACTCAGCAAGTCAGGCTAAATCTGAGGGGTGGGTGGGTGGGGGAGGGGGATAAACTGTTGACATTTCATGAGGCCCTAGTGAAGGTTGTCGGTCTGAAACATCAGCTGCTTATTCCTCTGCATAGATGCTGCCTGACTGAGCTGAGTTCCTTTAGCATTTTGAGTGTGTTGCTCAAGATTTCCGACATCTACAGAATTTCTTGTGTTGGAGTTTGAGGGGTTTTTAGATAAACACGTGAATATGAAGGGAATGGAGGGATTATGGATGATAGGAGAACATTTAGTATAAATTGGCGTTAAGATTGGCACTACGTTCTGGGCCAAATGGCTTGTCCAGTGCTGTATTATTTGTTGTTCTATTGAGTCGTAGAGCCATAGAACACTGCAGCAAAGAAACATGCCCTTTGGTCCATCTAGTCTATGCCTAGTCTCATCGAACTGCACTTGGACCATACCCATCCTATGCAAGTATCTATCCTAACTTCCTATAAATATTATAATTGAACCTGCATCCACCACTGCCACTGGCAGTTCATTCCACACCCTACCTCCCTCTGAATGAAGAAGTTCTCTTTCAGGTTCCCCTCAAACAATTCATCTTTCATCCTTAACCATATGACCTCTAGTTCTAGTCTCTCCCATACTCAGTGGAAAAAAAACCTGCTTGCATTTACCCTACCTATACTTATCATATCCTGAGAAGCATAGTCACAGTGGCCTTGATCCTTTGAGCCAGTCCTTCTTCTGATGCTCCAATATTAGAACATAGAACACAGAAATCTACAGCACATTACAGGCCCTTCGGCCCACAATGTTGTGCTGACTATGTTACCTATTCTAGAAACTGCTTAGAATTTTCCTAGCACATGTCCCTCTATTTTTCTAAGCTCCGTGTACCTATTTAAGAGTCTCTTAAAAGACCCTATTGTATCCACCTCTACCACCGTTGCTGGCAGTACATTTCACGCACCCACTACTTTGTCAATATTGCCGATGTCCTTCCCCCTACAACCCCAAATCTCGCCTCCCCTTTATCTGATGGAGTTGGGCTTGTTCTCTCTGGGCTCTGGGAATGGGCTGTTGTTGGTGGGGATGCATCCCCATCTGCTGGACAGGGCAGGTGTTGCAGGTGATAACGATGGGTCTCTCGCTTGTGGTTGGGGCTCACTGTCCTTTTTTCATCTCCACCGACCAGATAACCCTCAGCTCTCCTATCGCGAGGCGGCAGCTGAATCAGCTTCCAAGGCCAATTAACGGTCGTAAGTCATCCCTGCACCTTGAAATGTCTTTATGGCTGCTGGTGCATGTTTAGTTCTCACAGAAACTGATAGGTTTAGATTCTATTATTGGGATAGCAAGACTTTTGCCCTCAAGACCTCAGGCTATGGGTAGAAAGCAGGAAGGGGAGAAAGTGGTGGGAGTCTGGGTCACTGTAAAACTTAGTAGAGGTGTTCAAGATTATGTAAGTTCAAAATACAGATGATGGAAGTCTAAATGCTGAGTTCTTCTAGTGATTTATGTGTTGCATGATGATGTGTGTTGTGTGTGTGTATGGTTGCAGTGTGTGTGTTGTGTCTGCCAGCATGTGTGGGTTGTTTTTGTGGATTGAGTCTATATGTATGTGTTGTACCTATGTATCTGTTGTGTCTGTATGTACATGCTGTGTTTGTCTGTGTTTTACTTATGTGTGTGAGAGAGTGTGTGTATCTGTGCATTTGTAAATATGTTTAAGTGCGTGTGTGTGTGTGTGTGTGTGTGTGTCTGTCTGTCTGTCTGTCTGACCCTATGTAAGTACACACTGCGTCTCCCTGTATACATATCTATATACATATCTGTATGTGTGTGTGTGTGTGTGTGTGTGTGTGTGTGTGTGTCTGTCTGTCTGTCTGTCTGACCCTATGTAAGTCCACACTGTGTCTCCCTGCCCTCCCTACACTGGGGACCCTCTTCTGCCATCCCCACCCCTACCTCCCTGGCAGTGCCTGCCCTCATCCCTGCCTCCTCTCCCACTCTAGGTCTGGTGTCTGGCCAACGAGAGTCGCTTCCACATCAACAGAACGGTGGTGGCACCCGCCCTCTCTGTGACCATCCCCCACCTCACCCCGGGGCTCCGCTACCGTGTCGAGGTGTCAGCGGCTAACTCTGCCGGAGAGGGAGCCCGGAGCGAGCCCCGCTATGTCCAACTGGGTGAGTGGCTGCACTCCCGCATCCTCTCCCTTGACCTGTATTCCCTGCTATACCTTCTCCTACCCTTTCCTAACTCTCCTTCTACCCCATCTGCTTCCCACCCTCCCTATCCCCTGACTTACCTACCTCTGCTACAATAATAAACCCTCCTACCCCCTCCTCCACCTTCAGCAGCTCTCCTTCCTCCCTCTCCTCCCCCACCTACCATCACCCCCTCCTCCTCTACCTACATCCCCTCTCCTACTCCCTCTTCTCTCTCCTTCTACCCCCATCCTCCATTCCACAACCCTCCTACCTCCAGCCCCTTTACCCCAATCTTCAATCACTCCTACCCACTACCCCTTTTCGCACCCCTTCTACCAACCCTCCCAACCCCTTCCCACAACTCCTTCTACCTGACTCTCCTAACCCCTCTCTTCCCTTGACAAACGTTCCATTCCGA
This sequence comes from Mobula birostris, assembly GCF_030028105.1. Classification (NCBI taxonomy): domain Eukaryota; kingdom Metazoa; phylum Chordata; class Chondrichthyes; order Myliobatiformes; family Myliobatidae; genus Mobula; species Mobula birostris. The sequence continues at coordinate 6,905,177 of NC_092375.1, read as the reverse complement.
AGTCTATGCTGGAGGCGGGAAAACATTAGGGTGTGTGTCTTCAGGCTCCTGTCCCTCCTCCTTGATGGTGGTAACGACAAGAGGGCATATCCTGGATGGTGAGAGCCCTTCGTGATGTGGGTGAAGGGTAGGATATGGGAGTTAACCTGAATTTGGAGGTTCCATTGGGCGTTAGGCTGATATTCACTGGTTTGTACTGGCCCTCAAGCTGGGAGTGGGGAGGGTTGAGGACAGTCGTGCCAGTGTGGAAATGGGGAGGGGTGATGCACTGGCCTGCAGCCAAAATCGCGGGATGCAGACAGAGCCCCAGAGCACTGCTACCTTGCGGAATGACAGTAGCATAGCGGTTAATTACAACATCAGCGACTCAGGTTCAATTCCCACCAAGCAGCTTACACATTCGCCACGTGGTTTTCCACCGGGGGCTTCAGTTTCTTCCCACATTCCAAAACTGACGTATCTGCTGGTAGTTTAATTGGTCACCTGGAGGTAATTTGGCGGCACAGGCTGGTTGGGCTGGAAGGGCCTGGTAAATGTAATCAACGATCAAGACTCAACTTTATTTGTATTAGGAATTTGCTGTAACGTGTTGGTCAGGATGTGACATGCAACAAAAAACAAACAACATTCAACAATTATAAAGAATTACGATTTTTATTATTTGAGCTAAAGCATTGGAACAGACCCTTCCAGCACCCTGAGCCACGCTGCCCAACAATCCCCTGATTTAGTCCTCGCCTAATCACGGGACAATTTTCAATGACCAGTTAACCTACAAACCAGTACGTCTTTGGACTGTAGGAGAAAACCAGGGCACCTGGTGGAAACCCACATGATCATGAGGAGAACGTACAAAGTCCTTACAGGCAGCGGTGGGAATTGAACCCGTGTCGTCTGTACCATAAAGCTCTGTGCTACCATGCCGCCCTAAATTATATATATATAAAAAAGAAAGTTAGGGGTTAAAGAGCATTTATTATAAATAAATCAAAGTCATATTTATATAAATAATTATATATGTGTATATATGAAAAAGACAAATTAGGGGTTAAAGAGCATTTACTATAAATAAATCAAAATTATTTGAAATTCAAAAATTCAGTCTCATACCATTGGGTGTTAGGCAGAGTATAGCTGATGGCCTTAGGGTTTATATCAAGCCTCACACCAGCAGTGGGTAGAGCTGAGGTCAGACAGGTCGATGTGGGATCCGAGAGACATCCCATCGGGATGTGGGCAGAGGACTCTGCAAGTCTGGTGTGGATTGTCAGCAACTGCAGTGGGCTAGATGACCAGGTGTAGAGAGTGCCTGATCTTCTTGAGGCTTCCAAGCCACTCACCGGTGATTCCTTCTCTCTGCAGATTCCTCGGGGAGGCTGACTCCGGAGCACGAGGGGCAGGTCAGCCTGGCACAGCAGATCTCGGATGTAGTAAAGCAGCCGGCCTTCATTGCAGGGATCGGCGCAGCCTGCTGGATTATCCTGATGGTCTTCAGCATCTGGCTTTATCGACACAGGAAGAAGCGGTCCGGTCTAACCACCAGCTACGCTGGTATGAGGAAAGGTGTTGTGTTCCCATCTTCTCATCTATCTGTCCCTCCCTGGGAGTGTGTGATGGGACAGTGTAGAGGGAGCATCACTCTGTATCTAACTGTCTCTGCCCTGGGAGTGTGTGATGGGACAGTGTAGAGGGAGCTTCACTCTGTATCTAACTGTCCCTGCCCTGGGAGTGTGTGATGGGACAGTGTGGAGGGAGCTTCACTCTGTGTCTAACTGTCCCTGCCCTGGGAGTGTGTGATGGGACAGTGTAGAGGGAGCATCATTCTGTATCTAACTGTCTCTGCCCTGGGAGTGTGTGATGGGACAGTGTAGAGGGAGCTTCACTCTGTATCTAACTGTCCCTGCCCTGGGAGTGTGTGATGGGACAGTGTAGAGGGAGATTCACTCTGTATCTAACTGTCCCTGCCCTGGGAGTGTGTGATGGGACAGTGTAGAGGGAGCTTCACTCTGTATCTAACTGTCCCTGCCCTGGGAGTGTGTGATGGGACAGTGTCGAGGGAGATTCACTCTGTATCTAACTGTCCCTGCCCTGGGAGTGTGTGATGGGACAGTGTAGAGGGAGCATCACTCTGTATCTAACTGTCCCTACTCTGGGAGTGTGTGATGGGACAGTGTAGAGGGAGATTCACTCTGTATCTAACTGTCCCTGTCCTGGGAGTGTGTGATGGGACAGTGTAGAGGGAGCTTCACTCTGTATCTAACTGTCCCTGCCCTGGGAGTGTGTGATGGGACAGTGTAGAGGGAGCTTCACTCTGTATCTAACCCTTGTCATGCTTGCTTTGTGTGATGAGACTGTGGTTGGGGAATTTTATTCTGAACTAATCCACTGCAGACCTTTAGTGATGGTGCCGCACACTCATGTCAAGGTGTGAAGTCCTGCATCTAGGCAGAGTGACAGTGAAACATAATCCTAAGTCAGAATGGTGTGCAACTCCCAGTGGGACCTGCTGATGGTGTTCCCATTGTCCCACTGGAGGTCTCAGGTTTTGGGTGGTGCTTTAGGAGCCTCCTTGGCTAAAGGTCTTGACAATAACACACTGAGGCCACAGCAAGTGCACAGCCTCTGGTGAGTGAGTGTGTGTGTGTCTGTGTGTGAGTGTTGTAGAGACTGTGGGAGAAAGAGAGTATGCATGTCTGGGAGAGAAAGAAAGAAAGTGTGTGTTGATGAGTGTGCATTTTAGACCAGCGGTCCCCAACCACCGGGCCGCAAAGCATGCGCTACCGGGCCGCAAGGAAACGATATGAGTCAGCTGCACCTTTCCTCATTCCCTGTCACGCACTGTTGAACTTGAACATAGGGTTGCCAACTGTCCTGTATTTGCCGGGACATCCCGTATATTGGGCTAAATTGGTTTGTCCTGTATTTCCCCTGCTAAGGTAGAGCGTTCCTATGAAACCTTTCGTGCCAAAATGGCGTAAAGCGAAGAAGCAATTACCATTAATTTATATGGGAAAATTTTTTGAGCATTCCCAGACCCAAAAAATAACCTGCCAAATCATACCAAATAACACATAAAACCGAAAATAAATAACACTAACATATAGTAAAAGCAAGATGATATGATAAATACACAGCCTATATAAAGTAGAAGTAATGTATGTACAGTGTAGACAGGAAGATGAAGGCAAAACCAATTTGTGAGGAAAAAAATCGGCACGCATGCGCACACAGGTGCCCGCGCATGGCTTCATGGTTATGGTAGGCTTTCCTAGGGTAAAGTGTTCTGGGATTTGACTGCTACTTTTGTCCCTTATTTGGGAGTGAGAAAGTTGACAAACTAACTGTAAAAGACATGTTGAGGTGAGTTTAACCCTACTTGAACACCAACACCCCCCCCCCACCACCCCCGGTCGGCTGGTCTGCAAGAATATTGTCAATATTAAACCGGTCCGCAGTGCAAAAAAGGTTGGGGACCCCTGTCTTAGAGAGTGTCTTTGTGTTTGTGTGTGTGTGTGTGTGTGTGTGTCTGTCTGTCTGTGTGCACACGCCCATGTGCATGTTTTTCTCTGAGTCTCCGTGTGTGTGATTGCCTCGAAATGTCCATATGCATGTGACTGATTGTATGTATGTGTAATTGTAACCTCCTATTGGACGACGTTCCTTGCACCCCCTGAGGTGGTGTACGGAGATGGGATCAAGAACCACACTCTGCAATTCCCCATGAGGATTGGGACAATGCTGTGCACAGTACGAGCTTCAGTTCCTTCTGTTTGCGCTCCACCCCCTGACTCATAGACACAAGGACATAAGACAAAGGATCAGAATTCGGCCATTCAGCCCATCAGGTCTTCCTGCCATGCCATCATGTTTGATTTATTATCCCTCTGAGCCCCATTGATGATCAGAGTAATACACCATGGAAACAGCCGCTTTGGCCCAACTGGTCCATGCCAGCAAAGTCCCAACCCAGATCACCTCATTTGGTGGCAGTTGGCTTGTGACCTATAAAAAAAAGTTTGTTAGTGTACCTGCCTGAATCATTTCCTCTGGCAGCCCATTCCACATATTGATTTCTCTTTGTGAATCGAAAGTTGTCCTTAAGTTTCAATTCTATCTTCTGTATCTAAACTTAACCCTTTGGCATCCAGTTGTTGTTTCCAGCTGTGGGAAAAAATAATTGAATTATTCCATTTCACTCTATCTAAACCTCTCATTTAAGGAGACCTAGAGTGGAAAATCTTGCTCCATGTCCTCCTTCCACCCCTTTATGCTGCCTGCCTCCCCGAGAACCTCGACTGTCTAATTCTCTCCACAGAAGCTGGCTGACCTGTTGGGTTCCTCTAACATCTTGTTTGGAGTAAAAGAGGCTGAGAGGGGATCAGAATCAGGTTTATTATCACAGACATACTGCTGTATGTTGTGTATTCTGTTGTTTTGTGGTAAAGTGTGAAAGACTAAAATTACTATATGTTATAAGAAATAATTTTTAAAAAGTAATGCAAAAGGACAATAAATACTGAGGTGGTGTTCATGGGTTCAATGTCCATTCAGAAATCTGATGGTGGAGAGAAAGAAGCTGCTCCTAAAACAGTGAGTGTGGGTCTTCAGGCTCTTGTACCTCCTACCTGATGGTAGCAATGAGAAGGGGGCGTGACCTGGGTGGTGAAGATCCTTAATGATGGATGCTGTCTTATAGACATAGGTTAGGATAGATTTGAACACGAAGGAAGAAGGAAGCGGTTCCCAATGGTAAGCAGCTTATCACTGCCTCGATAAAATAGCCAGAATAATCAAGGCTCTTCATTTGTGTAACTGGAGCCACACCTGAGTGAGTGACCTGCCTAGGCCCGGTTGGAGTGCAGGCCAGCCAGTGGAGATTTGTCCTGCTTTCCTGTGAACCTTTACCTCCTCTCACTCTGCTCAGTGTCACCTGAGATCAGGAGCCTCACACTGCTGGTCCGCAATGTTCAAAGTACATATACATTACTGTATACTACCCTGAGATTCATTTTCTTGCAAGCATTTACAGTAAATACAAAGAAACACAATAGAATCATTGAAAAACTACATACAAAGACTGACAAACAGCCAATATGCAAAAGAAGACAAACTGTGGAAATATGATCAGAGATTAAGGGAGCTAGGGCTTTACTCTTTGGAGAGAAGGAGGATGAGAGGAGACATGATAGAGGTGTACAAGATATTAAGAGGAATAGATAGAGTGGATAGCCAGTGCCTCTTCCCCAGGGCACTACTGCTCAATACAAGAGGACATGGTTTTGAGGTAAGGGTGGGAAGTTCAAGGGGGATATTAGAGGAAGGTTTTTTACTCAGAGAGTGGTTGGTGCGTGGAATGCACTGCCTGAGTCAGTGGTGGAGGCAGATACACTAGTGAAGTTTAAGAGACTACTAGACAGGTATATGGAGGAATTTAAGGTGGGGGCTTATATGGGAGGCAGGGTTTGAGGGTCAGCACAACATTGTGGGCCGAAGGGCCTGTACTGCGCTGTACTATTCTATGTTCTACGTTCTATACAAAAAAAAGTAAATAAGTAATAAATAATATTGAGAAGATGATTGAAGAATTGTAGAGTTGTAAATAATATTGAAAATGTGAATTGCAGAGTCCTGGAAAGTGAGTCTGTAGATTGTGGAATCAGTTCAGTGTTGATGTGTGTGTAATTATCCATGCTGGTTCAGAAGCCTGATGTTTAAGGGGTAATAACTGTTCCTGAACCTGCTGGTGTGGAACCTGAGGCTCCTGTACCTCCTTCCTGATGGCAGCAGCAAGAAGAGAGCGTTGCCAAGATGGTGGGGTTTCTTAATAATGGATGCTACTTTCTTGCAACAGTGCTCCTTCCAGATATGCTCATTGGTGGAGAGGGTTTTTTTGCAGTGATGGACTGGGCTATATTCACCACTCTTTGTGGCTTTTCCATTCCCTGGAGCTGACTGCTCCAGTCTCTCTATTTGCAGATACATTGTTAATTGTTTCCCACTCTTACCTGTGCAGGGCAATCTCTTTGTCTCTCGCCTCCAACCCCCACCATGGTTTAGAATTCTTTAGTGCGTTCTGCTTTCCCTGTCCTCCTGGAAATCGTGTAACTATGGTTACTGTTTTGTTGTTTCTTTTGATAAATACGCTGTCATGCTCTGAGAGGAGGCTTGGAGGACGGCTAACAAAGGGAGCTGGTTAATGAGGTCTGCGGCCTCTCAGCTCAGTTGGAGAATCAAACTGGGCTCCTGGCCATGGGAGACAACAGAGAAAGGCCAGGGTGCTCGGGAGACTGAGCCACTGTCAATGGTGTGGCAGGGTTGGGTTAGAATCACACTGTGGCATTAAACAGCTGGTATGGGGCATGGGGAATAGTCACAGAGTACTACAGCACAGAAACAGACCCTTCGGCCTATCTAGTCCATGCCAAACTGCTATGCTACCTAGTCCCACTGACCCACACCTGGACCATTTATTTGTATAAAACGACAGAAGCTTTTTCAGCCACTAATACACACGATGATCAGGAATTTACAAAAGTATATACCATTTCAAATTAAAATATGGTTACAATCATCTATAAAGCACCCAATTCCCTGGGAGGGGGCACCGTTCTCAGATCTCCCTCACTGTACTCATTGGGACCACATGCTCCTTCTCCAAGGACACCCGGGCACAGCAGCACAGAGCTGAAGGGTAGCCCCATCAGATATTCAATTAGGGGCTGCAACCTCTCACGCTCCATAAACACATGGTACATTGACTCCTCCCAGCCTCAGACCATAGACCCCTATACCCCTCCCATCCATGTAAATGGGTCAAATGGATAGGTGTAGGTTTTCACAGGAAGGTTTGTTTTACTGGCCATTTGCATAGGGCTTTGTACTTCTGTCCTTGAATTACCCTGTAGCTCTCTTTATGATACAGAATCAAAATCAATCTAATGGCAGAGAGGAAGAAATGTTGCTGAAAAGCGGAGAGTGTTCTCAGGCTCCTGTGCCTCCTCCATGATGGCGGCAGTGAGAAGAGGGCACATCCTGGGTGATGGAGATCGGTAATGTTGGATGTCAGCTTTTTGAGGCATTGCATTTTGAAGGTGTCCTGGATTCTGGGGAAGGCTAGTGCCCATGATGGAGCTGGCAGGGTTTACAATCCTCTGTAGAATTTTCCGGTCCTGTGCATTGGCTCCTCCATATCAAATGGTGATGCAACCACTCTGAATGCTCTCCATTGTGCATCTGCAGAAATTTGCTGGGGTGGTTGGTGACATACTAAATCTCCTGAAACACTTAATGAAGTACAGCCGCTGACGTGCCTTCTATGTAATTCCTTGAAAATGTTAGACCCAGGATAGATCCTCAGAGATGTTGACCCCCAGGAACTTGAAACTGCTCACCCTTTCCACAGCTGATCCCTCAACAAGGGCTGGTGTGTGTTCCCTCAACTCCCCTTTCCGAAAGTCCACAAACAATTCCTTGGTCTTATTGACGTTAGGTGCAAGGTTGTTGTTGCGACACCACTCAACCACCTCAGATTTTATGAAGGTTTACTGTAGGAGTAAGCCCTTCTACCCATCTTGTCCATGCTAACATAGGTGCCTTGCTGAGCTGGTCCCATTTCCCTGTATTTGGCACATATCCTTCCAGATCACAAATGTAAAACATAGAACATCACTGCACAGTACAGGCCCTTTGGCCCACAATGTTGTGCTGACCTTTTAACCTACTCTAAGATCAATCTAATCATTCCCACCCACACAGTCCTCCATTTTCCTAGCGTCCGTGTACCTCTCTTAAGAGTCTCTTAAATGCCTTAATGTTTCTGCCTGTACCACCACCCTTGGAAGGGTATTCCATGCACCCACAACTCTCTGTGTAAAAAACTTACCAATTGTATTCCCCCGATACTTTCCACCAATCACCTCAAAATTACGGCCCCCTTATGTTAGCCATTTCCATTCTTGGGAAAAAGTGTCTAGCTGTCCGCTCTCTCTATGCCTCTTATTATATTGTACACCTCTATCATGTCACTTGTCATCCTCCTTCCCTCCAAAGAGAAAACCCTAGCCCACTCAACTTATCTTTGTAAGTCATGCCCTCTAGTCCAGGCAGCATCTCTCTTCCTTCTACCAACATGCACGAACATAGACTTCCTACATCTGTCCAAGTTCTTCTGCAGACTCCCTGCTTCCTCGACCTTACCTGCCCCTCTACCTATCTTCGTATCGTCCATGTACTGGGCCACAAGCCATTAGTTCATGAAAGGGGCATGGGGCAAAGTAAAGCAAGTCAGTGGAACCTTGGATGTTTGAAATTATTGCAGAACAATTGTGGCTTCATTGGGAGAAGGGTGAGGAGGGAGGTAGCTGGAGTGGACTAATCAATGGACTAATATTCAAGGACTCTTCATCTCATGTTCTTGATATTATTCAAGGGAAAGAGAAAAATAAAGTACAAATAATAAATTATTTTATTTTATTTTTCTCTTTCTCTTTGTATTTGCACAGTTTGTTGTCCTATGTACTTTGGGTGTTTGTCTATCATGCTGGTTGTGGTCTTTCATTGATTCTATTGTGTTTCTTTTTAACTTACTGTGAATGCCGACAGGAAAATGAACCTCAGGGTTGTATATGGTGACATACATGTACTTTGATAATAAATTTACTTTGAACTCAGGGTGAATAAGTTTACTCTCAAGGAGACATGGACAAAGCTGACAGGGTTGCTTCGGTAACTGATCTTACAGCCAGCGATTTGTGGGTCTGTTCTCCTTGCTCTCTGCTGTCTGATAACCTCTCTTTTGCTTCTTTCTTTCAGTCCCTTCTTTCACCTTTACACCAACAGGTAAATATCCCCGTGTGCTTCCTTCCTGCATGCACTATGGTGTTTGTGACTTCCCCTCCGGCCCCCACCCCCTGAGTCTGAGGACGCACCCCATGCTTTTGAGCAAGATCAGTCTCATAGTCACACCCTTGCTCCAGTTACCCAAAGCACGGTGATGATGCATCAGAAATATTGGTGGGTCTTAGTTGACTCTGAACCTTTACTTCCATCATGCGAGCTTGGTCAAATAGATCAGAATTAAGTTTATCATTATTGGCATACAGTATATCGTGAAATATGTTGTTTGTGACAGCAGTATATTCTAATACATAAAATATACTACAAGTTACAATAATAAATAAATAGGTCATGCCAAAAGAGAAAAAAAAAGTACATGGGTTCATAGACCATTCAGAAATCTGATGGTGGAGGGGAGGGGAAGAAGCTGTACCTGTAACGCTGAGTGTGTGTCCTCAGACTCCTGTGCCTCCTCCCTGAGGGTAGTAATGGGAAAATGGCATGCCCTGGGTGGTGGAGGTCTTTAATAATGATTGCCACCTTCTTGAAGCATCGCCTTTTGAAAATGCCCTAGATGCTTCAAGCTTGGGCTTGTACTCGTTGGAATTTAGAAGATTGAGGGGGGATCTGATTGAAACGTATAAGATCCTAAAGGGATTGGACAGGCTAGATGCAGGAAGATTGTTCCCGATGTTGGGGAAGTCCAGAACGAGGGGCCACAGTTTGAGGATAGAGGGGAAGCCTTTTAGGACTGAGATTAGGAAAAACTTCTTCACACAGAGAGTGGTGAATCTGTGGAATTCTCTGCCACAGGAAACAGTTGAGGCCAGTTCATTGGCTATATTTAAGAGGGAGGCCCTTGTGGCTACGGGGGTCAGGGGGTATGGAGGGAAGGCTGGTACAGGGTTCTGAGTTGGATGATCAGCCACGATCATAATAAATGGCGGTGCAGGCTCGAAGGGCCAAATGGCCTACTCCTGCACCTATTTTCTATGTTTCTATGTTTCTATGCTGGGGAGACCAGTGCCCATGATGGATCAGGCTGCGTTTACAACAATGCAGCTTGTTCCAATCCTGTGCATTGACCCCTCCATACCAGATGGCAATGAAACCAGTCAGAATGCCCTCCATGGTACATCTGTAGATATTTGCCAGTCTTTGGTGACGTACCAAAGCACTTGGAATTTTGGTGTTTCTCCAGCTCTGTGTTTTTGAAGGACACTCAGGGACTGAATAGCCTGCTATTGGAATCAGGCAGCACAGAAGAAGGACATTTTCTCCATCCCAATTTTCCAAAAGAACTGCAGTTCGAACCTTTGCATTTGTCCACTGCATTGCTACTGTTTCAGTGTGCTCTGCCCCTGTCTCTGCTGTTCTTCTGTGATGGTGATCATTGGATACCGGGCACCATGGTAACACAACAACGCAATGAGATTAGAGCTCAAGGTGACAAGAGTTTGGAGTTCACATCTGGCATCGTCTGTAAGCAGTTTCTACATTCTCCCCATGAACCATGTGGGTTTCCTTCCACAGTCCAAAGACGTAACAGTTAATGTATTAATTGCTCATTGTAAATGTTAGTGTTAAATAGGTGAGGTGTTGGGTGGCGTGGTTTGTCCAGCCAGGAAGAACCTGTTCTGTGCTATGTCTGTAAATAGTAAAGGTCTTGTGTTATTTGATGCATTGAAGGGATTTTGAGAGAAATGTTACTGTTTTAGCCTAATGAGTAATTTATTGAGGATACATCAGAAAGCAAAAGAAAATATGTTTGATATCTGACATGAAGCAACATGTTCTCGCCTGAGAGAGAAACGTGTCCTTAGAGAAATGGAGTAAAGTTTCGCAGCAATGGACTTTATTTCAGAGGTAGCAAAGAGATACAGGGCATAATAGATGTTGTGAGGGACAAGGAGTGTGGAGATGCAAGGAGATGGAGACCAGGGGTGACTGGATAACAAGAATGTGGGCATTTTAGAATCAAAATCAGGCCTATTGTCACTGGTATTTGATTTGAAATTTGTTGTTCTGTAGCACTGCAATACATAGTAATAAAAGCTATCAATTATAATAAGTACTGTATATATAAAAAAAGAAAATTAAACAAAAGTAGCAGTGCAAAAAGGGAGGAAAAAAACATTGAGATAGTGTTCATGAGTTCATTGGCCATTCACAAATCTGATGGTGAAGGGGAAGAAGCTGTTCCTGAAACATTGAGTGTGTGTCTTCAGTCTCCTGTATCTCGTCCTTGTTGGTGGCAATGAGAAGTGGGCATGTCCTGGGTGATGGTGGCCCTTAATGATGGATGCCGCTTTTTTGAGGCCAAAGCTGAGCGAGGAAGGGGCATTAATTACAGTGTTGTAACAAGGAGCTAAATAGTGCAGATGCTGAAAACCTGAAATAAAAAAAAACAGACAGCAAGAGGACATTGATCCGAGGCCTTTCACTGTAGGAAAAACATAGAACAGTGTCTCACAGTACAGGTCCTATGGTCAATGATGTGCCAACATTTTACCCTACTCTATCTAACCTTTGGATTATTCTTTTATCCTAAGATCAACCTAACTCTTCCCTACCACATTTTTCATTCATCAGTTTGCCTACCTAAAAGTCTCTTATATCCCCCTAATATATCTGACTCATCCACCATCCTTGGCAGATCATTCCACCCTCTGTGTAAAAGACCTACCTCTGACATCCCCCACACCCCTTTACCAAGAGCAGGTTAGTAAGTTTGCAGATTAGTTAGGTTGGTGGTATTGTGGATAATGTAGTGGACAACACAGGTTACAAAGGGACATTGAGGATGCGGAGCTGGGCAGAGAAGTGGCAGATGGAGTTCAACTGAGAAAAGTGTGAAGTGATTCATTCTGAAAGATTGAACTTTCAGTTCAGAGTGCAAGGTTAATGGCAGGATTATTAGCAGAGAAATGGAGGGAACCTGGGTCTAAGTCTGTAGATCCCTCAAAATTGCCGTGCAAGTTGATAGGGTGGTTAAGAAGGCGTTTAACCTTCATTAGTCGGGTGGTTAAATTCCATAAAACTCTTGGACTGATAGAAAAATGGAGAGCTACATAGGAAGGAAAGGTTAGGTTAATCTCGAAGGAGTTAAAAGATCGGCTCAATATCATGGGCCAAAGGGCCTGTGCTGTAATGTTCTATGTTCTATAATGATTTTCAGCACCGATGATCACAACTGGGACTCAGTCCCCACCACTCTCCGTAAAGAGTTTATGCATTCTCTTCATAACTGCATGGGCTTCTTCCAGCTGCTCCAGTTTCCTCACACATTCCAAAAATGTACAGGCTCGGAGTTGTGCACATACTGTACTGTTCTACGTTCAATGATCAACGTTCCATCTGTGCTCTGTGAGAGTAGTTTTGCACTGGAAGACACTTAGCAACAAGTGTGCAGTTCTGTTCTGGTCACATTATAGGAGGATGCCTGGATTAGAGAGCAGGTCTTAATGAGGAAAGGTTGAGAGAGCAAAGGCTTCTCACTTTGGAATGAAGGAGGATGAGAGGTGACTTTACACAGAGAGTGGTGGGTGTATGGAACGCCCTGCAGGGGTGGTAATTGTGCCAGACATTTGACTTAGATAGACACATGGATGACAAAAAATTCGTGAGGGAAGGGTTAGATTGAACTTAGAGGAGTTACAAGTTCGGCACAACATCTTGGCCCGTAGGTCCTGTACTGAGCTAAACTCTTCCACGTTCCGACGTGCCTTGTAGATGGCAAATAGGCTTTAGGACGTCAGGTGCTGATCACCGGCAATGCATATAGTTCCATATGACTACCCCAGAGAGGTTGCTGATAAGGAATAAGACTGCTTGTCCCCAGAATCGGCTTGGACCATGTGGGAAGTATTTGGGAGAATTAGTAAACTGTCCCCACCATGACAAGGTAAGGGAATGGTAGGGGGGCATAAATTTCCTGAAAGCTATTGCGAGGGAAATATCATGGGGGAGGAACGACTGGGAGTTTGAGGGATAGGGAATTTGCGTCTATGTGTCGAGTGGCCTGCTGGGTGATATGTAACAAGAAATATTTGTGTTTAATTGCAGTGGCTTATCAGAGAGGGGGAGAGACCGTGAGCAGCGGAGCGAGGTAAGCAGCTGTCTGGGAAGGAGGATCATGGCGGGGGATGAGACTATTAGTGCCCAGTACGCCTTGGTCAGAGCTTCAGGTTTCACTCAACTGGGGGGTTCTCAGCTGCCCCAGGCTGAGAATGTGTGACTTGCGGACACCCACACATACAAACGAGTTCCCATCGTATAATTAAATTGCACATTTGACAAATGTACACAGAACATTACAGCACAACACAGGCCCTTCAGCCCACAATGTTGTGCTGACCTTTTTGACCTGGTCAAAGATCAATCTAACCCCTCCTTCCCTCATCCCTGCCCATTCTAAGGTTTTCTTATATGTCCATAATGTTTTTGTCTCAATCATCATCCTTGGCAGTACATTCCAAGCACTTAAAATTCTCTGCGGTAAAAACTTACCTCTGACACCCTGCCCTATACTTTCTACCGATCACCTTAAAATTATGCTCCTTTGTATTAGCCATTCCTGCCCTGGGAAAAAGATTTTCAGCTGTACTTTTGATCTGTGCTTCTTATCATTTTGTACACATCTATCAAGTCATCTCTCAACCTTCCACACCTTCTTATTCGAGATTCTGCCTGCTTCCTTTCCAGTCCTGATGAAGGATATTGGCCCAGAATATTGGTCTCTCTTCCTCATGACCTACCCATCTTCTCTCTCCACTTCCTCTAGTCCACTGTCCTCTCCAATCAGATTTCATCTGCTCCAGCCCTTTACCTCTTCCACCTAATTTCTCCCGGCTTCTCTCATCTCCCCCATCACCTTCACCCACCTTCCCTCTCACATCACCTGCCATTTTGTACTTCTCCCCCCTTACCCCCATCTTCGCACTCTGGGTTCTTCCCCCTTCCTTTCCTGTCCTGATGAAGAGTATCAGTCCAAAACACAGGCTATTTATTCCTCTCCATTGATGCTGCATGATGTGCTCTGTGCCCCCAGGATTTTGTGTGTGTTGTGTCAGACTCACTGACCAAGACCAAAGCACTTAAACACATTGATCTCTAATACTTCTGTTAAACTATGTCTCATTTTGTTTGTGCTCTGCACCAGACCAGGTTTGCTAAACATTGGAGATTCGAACCAGCCGTGGTTGGCAGACACGTGGCCCAACACAGGAACCGAACACAATGACTGTAGCATCAACTGCTGTACCTCCACACACGGCAACAGCGACAGCAACCTTACCACCTACAGCCGGCCAGGTGTGGTTCTCTCAGTGCCCGTGCTCTTGGCTAATGAGCAGGAATTTAATGCACGTGGTGGCCCCTCTTCCAGCTTTCTCAATGACCATAAGGCATAGGAGCAGAATTAGGCCATTAGGCATATTGAGTCTGATCCGCCATTCCATCATGGCCGATTTATTATCCCCTTAAACCCATTCTCCTGCCTTCTCCTTGTAACCTTTGACACCCTGACTAATCAAGAACCTAACAAGCTCTGCTTTAAAAATACTCAATGACTTGGTCTCCACAGCTGCCTGTGGCAATGAATTCCACCCCGTGGTGAAAGAGGTTCCTCTGAGGCTGTGCCCTCCGGTCTGAGACTCATCTGCTATCGGAAACATCTTTCCACATCCACTCGGTTTAGGCCTTTGAAGAGTCATAGCCTCTGCAGGAGGTGAGACTCATGGGATGCCATGGGAATGAGTTGGGAAATTTCATGGTATGCTGTGTTTTAGGGCATCTTTAAACCAATCCCACTAATAACACTGGTGGATCTCATTGAAACCTATCGAATGCTGAAAGGGGGCTGAGGAGGTCAGGTCACTGTGCAGTTAAGGCAGAAGTTGATAGGTTACTGATGAGACAAGGTGTGAAAGGTTATGGGGAGAAGACAGGAGAATGGAGTTGAGAAGGAATTGATGAAATGCAGAGTAGGTTCGATAGTCTGAATGGTCGCAATTCTGCTCCTGTGTCTCGGTCTTATGATCTTGACTTGGTCAATACATGTCTGGAAGCAGAGCTACAGCTGGAGTGCTGTGTGCAGTTCTGCTTGGCACTCTGTCAGAAAGATGTGATTGCATTGGAGAGGGAGCAGAAGATATTCGTGTTCTTCCACCAGCCTTCCTTTCAGGCTGTTTCCCTCCACTCCTCCCAGTACTGATGAGGGGTCACAGCCCAAACTGTCGACTGTTCACTTCCCACCGTAGATATAAGGACAGACTGGAGAAGTTAATTGGTCATTGTAAAATGCCCTGTGATTAGGTTCGGGTACAATTGGGTTTGACGGTGTTTGCTGGGTAGGGTGGCTCAAAGGGCCATAAGGGCCTGCTCGGTGTAATATCTCGAAACAAAGAAATGACTTGTTCAGTTCGTGCAATATTGGACAGTACAGCAGAATATGGGCCCTGAGAGTCACAGAACACCACAGTACAGTACAGACCCACCGACAGACAGAACACCACCGTACAGTACAGACCCATTGACACACAGAACACCACAGTACAGTACAGACCCATCGACACACAGAACACCACAGTACAGTACAGACCCATCAACACACAGAACACCACAGTACAGTACAGACACCTCGACACACAGAACACCTCGACACACAGAACACCTCAACACACAGAACACCACAGTACAGTACAGACCCATCGACACACAGAACACCACAGTACAGTACGGACCCATCGACACACAGAACACCACAGTACAGTACAGACCCATCAACACACAGAACACCACAGTACAGTACAGACCCATCGACACACAGAACACCACAGTACAGTACAGTACAGACCCATCGACACACAGAACACCACAGTACAGTACAGTACAGACCCATCGACACACAGAACACTATAGCACAGAAAGAGGCCTTTTGGCTCATCTAGTCCATACCATGTATTATTCTATCCTGTCCCATCTACCTGCCCGGTTTAAAGCCCTCCCACCCCTTCTGTCCTTGTACCTATCAAAACTTCTGTAAAATGTTGAGTTGAAACCTGCATCCACCACTTCTGCTGGCAGCTCATTCCATACTCACACTACTGTCTGAGCGAAGAATTCCCCCTTAACATTTTCACCTTTCACCCTTAACCTATGACCTTTAGATTTAGTCTCATTCAACCTCAGTGGAGATCGACTACTTACTCCTGTATATTGACGTTATCTGTGCTCCTCATTGTTTTATCAAATCTCCCCTCATTCTCCTGCGCCCCAGGGAATAAAGTTCTAACTTATTCAACCTTTCTCTATAACTCACGTCTTCAAATACTGACAACATGCTCGTAAATATTCCCTGTAATTTTTCAATTATTGCTATCTTTCCTTTAGGTAGGTGACCAGAACTGCACAGAGTACTCCAGATTAGACCTCACCAATATCCTATGGAACCTCAACATAACATCCCAACTCCTGCACTCAATACATCTATCTAGTTTTTATTATTATGTATTGCAATGTACTGCTGCTGCAGAACAACAGATTTCCCAGTGATATTACTCTGATGCTGATTCTCTAAATCTCACTCTGGTCCCCTCCATCTCCCTCTGGCCAGCTGACTGCATCGCCAACTACAACAACCAGCTGGATAACAAGCAGAGTAACCTGATGCTCCCAGAGACGGCAGTTTATGGTGACATGGACCTCAGCAATAAGATGAATGAAATGAAGACCTTCAACAGCCCCAACCTGAAGGAGGGCCGGTGCGTGAACCAGACGGCACAGCCCACCCCGTACGCCACCACGCAACTCATCCAGACCACCCTGGGGAACAACATGAACAGCAGTGGCATGGACATGAATGACAAGCACTGGAAACAAGCCCTCCAGAGCAAGCAGGACATATCTCCCTTACAGTACAACATCATGGAACAGAACAAACTCAACAAGGGTAAGATCATAAAACATTGGAGCAGAATTGGAGAGACAGTGTACAGTTGGGGTTCCCAACCACTTTACGCCATGGAGCCTTACTCTTAACTGAGGCATCCAGGGACCCCTGGTAGTGAACCCCTTGTGTGAAGGGAGCTTCACTCTGTATCCAACTGTCCCTGCCCTGGGAGTGTGTGATGGGACAGTGTAGAGGGAGATTCACTCTGTGTCTAACTGTCCCTGCCTGGGAGTGTGTGATGGGACAGTGTAGAGGGAGCTTCACTCTGTATCCAACTGTCCCTGTCCTGGGAGTGTGTGATGGGACAGTGTAGAGGGAGCTTCACTCTGTATCCAACTGTCCCTGTCCTGGGAGTGTGTGATGGGACAGTGTGAAGGGAGCTTCACTCTGTATCTAACTGTCCCTGCCTGGGAGTGTGTGATGGGACAGTGTAGAGGGAGCCTCGCTCTGTATCTAACTGTCCCTGCCCCGGGAGTGTGCGATGGGACAGTGTAGAGGGAGCCTCACTCTGTATCTAACTGTCCCTGCCCTGGGAGCGTGTGATGGGACAGTGCAGAGGAGGCTTCACTCTGTATCTAACTGTCCCTGCTCTGGGAGTGTGTGATGGGACAGTGTGGAGGGAGCTTCACTCTGTGTCTAACTGTCCCTGCCCCGGGAGTGTGCGATGGGACAGTGTAGAGGGAGCCTCACTCTGTATCTAACTGTCCCTGCCCCGGGAGTGCGTGATGGGACAGTGTAGAGGGAGCCTTGCTCAGTATCTAACTGTCCCTGCTCCGGGAGTGCGTGATGGGACAGTGTAGAGGGAGCCACGCTCTGTATCTAACTGTCCCTGCCCCGGGAGTGTGCGATGGGACAGTGTAGAGGGAGCCTCACTCTGTATCTAACTGTCCCTGCCCTGGGAGTGTGTGATGGGACAGTGTAGAGGGAGTTTCACTCTGTATTTAACCTGTGCTGTCCCTGCCCTGGGAGTGTGTGATGGGACAGTGTAGAGGGAGTTTCACTCTGTATTTAACCTGTGCTGTCCCTGCCCTGGGGACAGCTAATGCTTTTGGGACAACAAAAACCTTTCCTAACTACCAGATGCCAAAGTAGAGGGGGACCTCAGTTGACCACAAAACATAGGAGTATAATTAGGCCATTCAGACCATTGAATCATGCTCCACCATTCCATCTTAACTGTTATCCCTCCCAACCTCATTCTCCTGCCTTCTCCCCGTAGCCTTTGACACCCCTACTAACCTAGAACCTTTCAACCTCCACTTCAAATATACCCAATGATCTGGACTGCACAGCTGTCTGTGGCAATGAATTTCACACTTTCAGCACCCTCTGGCTAAAGAAATTCCTCCTTATCTCTGTTCCAAATAAACGTGCCTCTGTTCTGAGGCTGTGCCCTCTGGTCCTGGACATCCTCCCAATTGGAAACGTCCACTCCCTTCTACTCAGTGTAGGCCTTTCAATATTTGATAGGTTTCAGTGAGATCCCCTCCCCCCCCCATTTCTCTAAATTCCTGCAAATACAGACCCAAAGCCTTCAAATGCTCCTCGTGTGTTAACCCTTTCATTCCCGGGTTCACCCTGATCTGATCTGTTTGCTTTCAGATTATCGACTTGTTGAGACAAGCGGTGTTCCTACAATCCCTTACAACCAGTCGAGCGACCATGGGACAGGAGGGTCCTACAACAGTTCGGACAGAGGCAGTAACACATCTGGTTAGTAACCAACTGGCCTTAGCTAGATTCTCTGGAGAAGCCGTGGGCTGTTGGACGGATTTGAAGGAGGAAAGTTGTAGACTTGAGAGATCCTGATCAACAGCAAGCAGGCTCATAACTGTTGAGTGAGAATGTGGTACAGGGGCAAAACTCATTAAGAGCCTGTGAGTCCGTACCAGGGACTGGAGGTTGGGGGTTTGATGTCTGCTTCTCTGAGAGTCCAGGGCTAAGGACTGAAGGCCTGGAGGCAGCCTCTCCTGGGTTTGGAGGCCTGCCTGTGTGTGTGATTATTTGGACCGTGTGGCCTAGGGGCAGACTTAGGCTGTTTGGCCTGGCAGGGAGAGAGGGACTGCTGGAGGAAAGTGAGGGGTCTGGAGGAGAGAGGGAGGGTGGCTGTAGGAGAGAAAGGGGCACCTGGCATGGAGAGAGAGGGGGTCTGGTCGTCGTGGCTATCCCTCGAGGTCAAGGATGATGGTCTTCATTCTGAAGTGGCTCACAGAGTGAAGGCGCCTGTGCGTGTATTTGTTTAACATGTACTTGATGTTGCACTCCAAGAAGCACACGATACTTCACAAATCAACCAACTGATTCCAATGGCATGGAAGCCACGACGATTGGAGCTGATGGATTTGTTGCAGCCTTCATCCGCCTTCACAGCCGTTGAGTTCGAAGTAACTTCATCCGCCTGTTCCACCGTTGAGGTCTTGGTTGGATTGTTCTTTGTCAGGGACCTCACCCTCGACCTTACCGCCATGGGTGACCCTACCAGGAGCATAACTCCGGACAGCATTGCTCTTGGGATCCCAGGACCACACAAGTTTCACCACTGCGACAAGGTGACAATCCACGGAGAACGGAGGGTCTGGTGGGGGTGAGAGAGGGGGTGCTGCAGGAGAGATAGGGGCTGGAAGACAGAAGGGGTTACAGGAGGAGTGAGAAAAGGTGGGGGTGGCTGGAGAGAGAGAGAGGAGGGGTTGGAAGGGAGAGAAGAAGGGCTCGAGGGGATAGAGGAAAGGTTGGAGGGGAGGGGGGGGACTGGATGGGAGGGAGGGGGACTGAAGGAGAGAGAGAGAACTGGCAGAGAGGGGGCTGGAGGAGAAGGTTTTTGCCTGGACATCTTGGGGAGTGGTTATTGCCAGATATCTACCTGCAGAGTGGTGCGGGACACCACTTGAATTGCTCTGCACTGGGGATATCTGTAGTGGGGGATGTACAGGGTGTACGTGAGTTCATACCTTGTGTAGTTTTCTGTGGTCTATTTTGTACCTGGATGTATTTCTTTTATCTTCTATATTTGAACAATTTGTTGACTTTTCCACGTCAGTTGTTTGTCCTACCTGGTGGGTGCGGCCTTTCATTGATTCTGTTATGGTTCATGGATTTAGAGTATGCCCAGGTGAAAAGAAATCTCGGGATTCTGTATGGTGACATATATGTAATTTGGTAATAAATTATTTTGAACTTTGAGCTTTGAGTTTGATCATGGCTGATTTATTTTCCCTCCCAACCCCATTCTGCTGCTTCTCCCCATTAGGGGATTGTCTCCCCAAAAGGCAGGAAGGAGGAGCTGAGTCCATGGCCAGACCAATCATTGGAGCAGTCTCGATGGGCTGAATGACCTATTCAGGTTCCTCTGTTCCAAACCGCTTTATGGCAGAGAGGAAACTAGTCGAAGCTGCTAACTCAGCTATGTTACGTTCTCTATTTAATATTTTACATTAATATAATCTGTATGAACATTATGCAAGACAATTTTTTCACAGAACCTCAGTACATCTGACAATAATAAACCGATTCCAATTCTGTTCATGGTTCATACTTCTCTCCACATTTAATCTATTTATCCTGCTCAGAGGTTGAAAATCTTCAATCACCTCTCAGCCACCTCGAATCCAGTCTGGTACAAATCTTCAAAGCAGCCATAATGCTATTCCATCTTCAGTTGAGCAGTGTCACGGCGACAATCTTGAACTCAATGTCAGTAAGACCAAAGAGCTGATTGTGGACTTCATAAAGAGTAAGGCAAGAGAACACACACCGGTCCTCATCAACGGATCAGAAGTGGAAAGGGTGAGCGGTTTCAAGTTCGTGGGCGTTGACATCTCTGAGGAACTATGCTGCGCCCAACATATTGATGCAGTTACAAAGAAGACACAACAACAGCTATATTTCATGAGGAGTTTGAGATTTGGTATGACACCAAAGACACAGATTTCTACAGATATACCGTGGAGAGCATTCTAACTGGCTATATCACAGTCTGGTATTGGGGGTGGGGGAGTGCACTACACAGGATCAGAAAAAGCTGCAGAAAATTGCACATTCAGTCAGCTACATCATGGGCACCAGCCTCCCCAGCATCCAGGACATCTTCAATGAGCGATGCCTCAAAAAGGCAGCATTCATCATTAAGGACCCAGGAGATGTTCTCTTTTCATTGCTACCATCAAGGAGGAGGTACAAGAGCCTGAAGATACACACTCAACAAATCCAGAACAGCTTCTTCCCCTTTGCCATCAGATTTGCGAATAGTCCATGAACCCATGAACACTACCTCACTGCTTTTTATCTCTCTTTTTGCATTAATTGTTTAATTTAATATATATTTCCTACTGTAATGTAGAGTTTTTATGATTATGTACTGCAGTGTACCTCAGCCTTCACCCTGCCTTATGTAGGTGGATCCTGGACTTCCTGTCAGATAGCCAGCATGTGGTAAAAGTGAGGTCCCTCACCTCTGCCCCTCTGACCCTCAACACATGTACCCCTCAGGGCTGTGTCCTAAGCCCCCTCCTTTACTCTCTGTACACCTATAACTGTGTCGCCAGCCACAGCTCCAAACTGCTAATTAATTTACTAAAATACTACATTGATTGGCCTAATCTCAAAATAATAATGAGGCAGCCTACAGAGAGGAAATCCTCACCCTGACACAGTAGCATCAAGAAAACAATCTCTTCCTCAATGTCGCAAAAACAAAGGAGCTGGTTGTGGACTACAGGAGGAATGGAGACAGGCTAACCCCAATTGACATCAATGGATCTGGGGCTGAGAGGGTGAACAGCTTTAAGTTCCTCGGCATGAACATCACCGAGGATCTCACGTGGTCTGTACATACTGACTGTGTGGTGAAAAAGGCACAACAGCGCCTCTTTCACCTCAGACAGTTGAAGAAGTTTGGTATGGGCCCCCCAAATCCTAAGAACTTTCTACAGTGACACAATTGAGAGCATCCTGACTGGCTGCACCATGATGGTAAAGACTACAATCGTGCTATCAGGGTCCACAAGTACATCTATGAAGCACTGATGAGACTCGCATGGGCAGAGTTCACACTGTGGGTTGAGGACAACGTTCCAGAGAGGAGTGGGATGATCAAATCATTCTTCGACCATGTGAACGACATGGCCAGTGACTTGAACCAACAGAAGTTGAACAATCTGCTGCAAAGTCCACTCTTAGCTGAGCTGATAACCCTGTGGACAGGCTTTCTGGAACACCTCCGTCACAACAATGGAGAGCTATCCGCATTCTGGATCTCATACATTGACATGGTAGAGAGCGGAGTACTTGGGTTTCTGTGTGCCTTTCGTGAGGGGGACTGGGAGTTGCACCTCCATGCGATAAGAACCATGATCCCTTGGTGCTTTGCCTATGATAAGATGAATTATGCCAGGTACCTGTCCCCTTACTTTGCTCAGATGATGAACCTCCCAGAGAAGAATCCTTCTGTGTGTGAGGCCTTCAAGACAGGCCAATTCTCAGTGCAGCTGTCTAGTAAGTAACCCCTTTGGGCCGATTCCTGTGGACCAGGCTATTGAAGCCACAGTGAGCAAAGACACACAGTCTCCTGGAGGCACATCACGGTTCAGCCTGAATGCTGGAGCTATCAAGCGTTACTACATAACGGCTGAGCACCGCAGTGCATTCCTGGGTCAGTTAAGGGAGATGGTGCAAGGCAACAAATCAGAGCTTTGTCATGCGGAGCTACAGCGGCCAAGAATCCAGAAAGATGAGGAAGCAGTTTCAGCAGTGGTTAGCCTCATACATGAATGGGTCAACCCATTTGCAAAGAAGCGGGACCTCATTAGCATCTCTACGGCAAAGGCAGCCCCCAAGGACATTGTCTCCGACCTGATGAAGGCATATGAGATTGGTGAGCAATGCTATGCAACCTTCAAGGATGAGACTAGAGAAAGACCCGCCAGCAAAGAGATTGCATGACCCAATGAAAACCAGCAAGCTGAAAACATTCAGTGATATGTGTAAGAAGAGAGAAGTGACATCAAATGGGAGGGCGATCATCTTGAAAGCAGACAGGTCTTTGTTTGGACGCATCATAGTGATGGCACAAGGGCGCAGTCTACGTATGGAGGATATCCTTTCTCATCCCCTTGGACCATTGCCCTGGGCCCTGTCCACACCAGAAGGATTGCTGAGAAAGACATATAAAGCTACTTTAGCCACAATCTTGCAGAAAAATGTAGCAGTCAAAGAGCAACTCCTAGGAAACTCTGCTACAGTGGTTGATGGAATGAACTTGGTCCAAAGAGTGAAAGGTGATCAAGTTACTTTCAGAGATGTTGCCACAACAATTCTGGGTATGGCTCTGAGGGAAGGCAGTCAGAGTAGCAGAATAGATGTTGTGTTCGACACATACAAGGAGAACTCTAATCAAGAATAGTGAAAGATCTCTAGGGGGTGAAGAGACTGGTGAGGATGGTGAGGAGCTCCCTGACCAAAGTCAGTAACAAAAATAGTCTTATTAGCTTCATAGTCCATGAATGGAGGAAGGTGGAGTACAGAGCAAAGCTACAGGACAAGATTCTGTATGCAAATGTGAATGACAAATGTTACAGAATCACATCTCAAGACAGTGAGAAGGTGTCAGCTCCTCGCTGTCAACAAGAAGAAGCAATTGGCCGCCTACTTCTCCATGCTGCCCATGCCACAAGAGAGGGATACCAATCTGTAGTGATCTGCTCAGAAGACACAGATGTCTTTATCATGTCTTTAGCATTTTGTGACAAGATTGAGGCCCCATTGTTCCAGAAGTGTGGCACTAGAACCCGTACAAGGCTTGTAGACATCAGGAAGGTTGCTGCCCTGTTGGCATAGAGGTTTGTAGGGCTGTCATCAGGTTGCACGCATTTACAGGATGTGACGCTGTAAGTGCTTTTGCAGGCAAAGGGAAGACAAGTGCCCTAAAACTTTTGACCAGCAACGTGGAAACTCAGTACACATTCTTAGAGTTGGGTCAGGAATGGGACCTCTCCCCAGAACTGATGGACAAACTGGAGGCATTCACATGTCTTCTGTATGCCCCAAAAGCGTCGACCACCAAAGTCAATGAGCTCAGGTATCACCTTTTCTGTGCCAAAAAGGTGAAACCGAAAGTCATCAACTCCCACCGTGCAAGGACTGCTTAACAAAACATGCACAGCGAGCCAACTACCAGGCTGGTATATGGAGAAGGTGTTTAGAGAAGGACCCACAAGTGCCAAGCCCTGTTGGCACAGGATGGAAGATGGAGAGAGAAGAGGAAGCTGAACAGTTGGTGGTGCACTGGATGGAAGGCCAGCCAGCACCCGATGCCGTCCTGGATCTACGGGCCTGTAACTGTCCAAAAAATTGTTCGCTCCCAAGATGTATGTCTTTTGCAAATGGCATCAGGTGTACTGACATGTGTAGACTGGCAGACTGTGAGAACTAGGCATCCACCTCAGAGAGTGTGGAAAGTTCAGATGAAGATGTGGAAGACTTGGAAAATTATTATGATTATTAATAGGTCATGAAAGTATGGAAAACAAAGTATGGAAAGCAGTCTTTGATTAAATATATTCATTTTACAACCAAATGGGGCCTAGGTTATGACCATGTGGAACCCCACATTTGAATTATTGTACTGTAACTCTATATGCTATGACAAAAGCTTAAGATTGTTTTGATTTGATACAACAATATGGAAGATATCATGACATTGATAAAACTCCAGATATCTCTCCAAATGAGGTTTTTTACCTTTTGGGGGGTGGGGTAACATTTTCTGCTGTACTGATGTTAATATAGAATATATACAAACAGTGATTGCTTATTTGAAGTAATAAAGCTACCACTGGTGCAATGCTATCACATATTTTCTAACTCTAGAGATGTATACCTTGCCAAAAATCACTATGAGCATTATTCCCCTCAAATGGTACCGACCAACCCTACTAGCTCACGGACTTTAAATACATTTATTTAAAGATACAGCACGAAACAAGCCCCACCAGCCCAAAAAGCTACCTATTTAACTCCAGCTGGACAACTTAGCGTGACTAATTAATGTACTTTGGACTGTGGGAAGAAACCAGAGCACCCGGAAGAAATCCACATACTCAGGGGAAGAACATAAGAACTTCCTTACAGAGGACAACAGAATTGAACTCTGAACTCCCTGACTTGTAATAGCATTGCAATAACCGCTAGTGTGGTGCGAGTACACCTTGAAATTCATTTTCTTGCAGGCATTCGCAGGGAGACACAGTAAAATATATCAATTACAATAGAATTCACTGTTTTTTATCCAGGAAGCCAGGGTCACAAAAAGAGCGCGCGGACTCCAAAGGTGCCTAAGCAGGGTGGCATGAATTGGGCCGATCTCTTGCCGCCACCTCCAACACACCCGCCCCCCAACATGAGTAACCCTGAGGAATACAGTGTCGCCGTTGATGACAGGTAAGTGGTCGTGTGCATTGGGCAGTGCCCCTCACCAGCTCTCTGAGATCTTCTACCTGCTGAGACAGTGACGTATCAATCACACTGCTGTTAGTGTCATCTGCCTGCAATACAGATTAGGCACATGATCCCCCAGGTCCCTATTAAATCTCAAAACACAAGGGATTCTGCAGATGCTAGAAATCCAGAGTAACACACACAACGTGCTAGAGGGACTCAGCAGTTTGAGCAGCATCTCTGGATAGGAATGAACAGTCAACGTTCCAGGCCGAGGCCCTTCGCCAGGACTGGAAAGGAAGGGGGAAGAAGCCAGAATAACATGGTGTGGGGAGGGAATGGAACACAAACTGGCAGGTGATAGGTGAAGCCAGATGAGGAGGAAGGTGATGGGTGGAGATCAATTAAGAAGCAGGGAGGTGATAGCTACAAAAGATAAAGAGCTGAAGAAGAAGAGAGTGGAGCATGGGAGAAAGGGGAGGAGGAGGAGCACTAGGGGGAGGCGATGGGCAAGTGAGCAGAAGAGATGGCGTGAAAGGGAAGCCAGAATAGAGAATGAGAAAAGAGAGAAGGGGAGGGAGATAATTACTGGAAGTTAGAGAAATCGATGTTCATTCTGTGTGGTCGGAGGCTCACCAAACGGAGTTTGGAGGCAACGAATCCTGATAGTGGCCTCAATGTGGCATAGAGGAAGCCAAGGGCTGACATGTCAGGATGGGAATGGGCTGTGAAATTAAACTGATTGTCCATTGAAGCCAAGTAGCTCGACAAAGCAAATCTACGTTGGGTCTCACCAGTGTAGAGGAGGCCACACCAGGAGCATCGGATACAGTAGATGACCCCAACCGTCTCACAGATGAAGTGTTGCCTCACCTCAAAGAACTGTTTGGGGCCCTGAACGGAGGTAAGGGAGGAGATGAATGGGCAGGTGGAGATCTTTGGCCTCTTGCAGGGAGTGAGATTAGTGGACGGGGCAAATGGACGAGTGAGTCACAGAGAGAGAAATCCCTGTGGAAAGTAGAGATTGGGAGGGATGGTAACAATATGGTAGTGGTATATGAAGATAGCGAAGGTTGCAGAGATTGATGTGCTAGATGTGGAGGCTCGTGGAGTGGTAGGTAAGGACAAGAGGAATTCTATCTCTGTTATGGTCTCATCTGCCCTCATCCCATCTTCCTTCCACCATGTCTCTTAAATATGGGAGGAAACCGAAGCACCCAGAGGAGAACCACGCAGAGAACATACAAACTCCTTACAGACAGCGTAAGAATTGAGCCCCGATTGGTGATTATTACAATGACTGCTATACTACTGTGTGCTACTCGCTATGTATCGTGCTTACGCTTTGCAGTTATGATCGGGATGGGATGTGCCCGCTGCCACCGGCCAGGATGTACATAGAACAGGATGAACTGGAGGAGGTGGAGGAAGATGAACGGGGCCCCACGCCACCCATCCGAGGGGCGGCCTCGTCGCCAGCAGCTGTGTCTTACAGCCACCAGTCCACTGCCACCCTGACGCCTTCGCCCCAGGAGGAACTGGTTCCCATGCTGCAGGACAGTCAGGAGAGCCTGGCCCTCATTCCCTCTGCCAGTGACCGCAGGTAACAACAGTGTTACATTGGGGGGAGCACACCGCATACCGGAGCGTACACACACACACACACACACACACACACACACACACACACACACACTGACAGACAGATGTACTCTTGTGCACGTTCACACACACACCTCCAACCCAATGACAGGTGGTCTCTGGGCCTCCAGAATGTGTAACACTAGGGCTATTATTTACGATGTGAGCGGGTAAGTTCAATGGAGATGTACAGAGCAAGCTTTTTTCCGCACAGTGAATGGTGGGTGCATGGAGTGCACTGCCAGGAGGGGTAGTGGAGGGAAATACATTAGAGGTGTTTAAGAGGTTCCAGATAGGCACATGAATGTGCAGAAAGTGGAGGGATATTGATATTGCACATGCAGAAGGGATTAGATTAGTTGGGCATAAAGACAAGAGGTTCTGCAGATGCTGGAAATCTTGAGCAACACACAAAATGCTGGAGGAATTCAGCAAGTCAGGCATCAACTGTGGATGATAAGTCAATATCCCCTTCATGGTCTCACCTATTGCAATCTGACACATCTGGTTGGAGGAACACCTTATAATCCACCTGGAAGCCGCCAACCTGACTTCCAGTAATTACTAAACCTTCCCCTTCTTTCTTTTACCATTACCCATTCTGGTTCCTCTCTCAGCCCTTCTCCTTACCTGCCCATCATCTCCCTCTGGTGCTCCTTCTCCCTCCCTCTCTTCCATGGTCCACTCTCCTCTCCTATCAGATTCCCTGTCCTTCAGCCCTTTATCTCTTCCACCTATCACCTTCCAGCTTCTTACATTACTTCCTTCCCCCACCTTCCCCCTCAGCTGGTCTCACCTATCATTTGCCAGCTTTAACTCCTTCCTCTCCCCCCACCCTCACCTTCTTATTTTGGTTTCTGCCCCCTTTCTTTACAGTCCTGAAATTTCAGCAGTTTATTCTCCTCGATAGGTGCTGAATAGTTTGATTACTCAGCAACCCTGATCTTCCCCTGCACAGGCACTTTACGTTTAAACTCCACACCTCACTGTCCTATTGTACCGCATCCTTGATGCCAACAATGAGAAGAGGGCACGTCCTGTGGAGTGGGACCCTTAATGGTGTATACTGCTTTATACAGCCTAGGTACATAAGCTGATTGTTTGTATCCACGGCCACGGTTATTTTTGTGCTGTATCAGATCCAGAGTAACAATCATTTACACACGTGTACTGAAGGATGACGATAAACAATGTTGAATCTTGAAATGGAACTGTACAGCACAGGAAAAGGCCCTTCAGCCCACAGTGTTGTGCTGAACCCAATAAATTAGTAATTAAATGGGCAACTAAACTGATCCCTTCTGCCTACACAGTGTCCATATCCTTCTGTTTCCTCACATTCATGTGCCTGTCTGAACGTGTCTTAAAAATCGCTGATGTATTTGCTTTACCACTACCCCAGGCAGCACATTCCATGCACCCACCACTCTATGTGTAAAAAAACTTACCCCTCACATCTCCTTTGCAATTACCCCGTCTCATCTTAAATGCCTGCCCTCTGGTATTAAACTAATTTGATAGTATAAGGTCTTGCATTGACGGGCGTGTTCCTGTGCAGAACTGTTACTGGTTTTGTCTAACACGAGTTCCTTTCTTGTACAAGGAGGCACCCGATCAGTCCACCCCCTCCCCCACGCCCCATCTCCCCCCCACACACGTACGGCTACATTTCGGGACCGCTGGTCTCTGACATGGACACAGATGCACCTGAAGAGGAGGAAGAGGAGGAGGAGGAGGACGAGGAGGAAGAGGAAGTAGAAGTGGCTAAGATGCATACACACCGCCTACTGCTACAGGGCCTGGAGCAGACCCCTGCTTCGAGTGTGGGGGACCTGGAGAGTTCTGTCACAGGCTCCATGATCAATGGGTGGGGCTCGGCCTCCGAGGAAGATGGTAACAGCTCAAGCGGGCGCTCCAGTGCAGTCAGTTCCTCCGATGGCTCCTTCTTCACTGACGCCGACTTTGCGCATGCCGTGGCCGCAGCAGCTGAATATGCAGGGCTGAAGGTGGCTCGGCACCAGGCGCAGGACGGAGCAGCAGGTACGTACAATGCAATCAGGTACAGAGTGCAGACACTGTCCATCACACACTCCCAGGGCAGGGACAGTTAGATACAGAGTGAAGCTCCCTCTACACTGTCCCACCACACACTCCCAGGACAGGGACAGTTAGATACAGAGTGAAGCTCCCTCTACACTGTCCCATCACACACTCCCAGGACAGGGACAGTTAGATACAGAGTGAAGCCCCCTCTACACTGTCCCATCACACACTCCCAGGACAGGGACAGTTAGATACAGAGTGAAGCCCCCTCTACACTGTCCCATCACACACTCCCAGGACAGGGACAGTTAGATATAGAGTGAAGCTCCCTCTACACTGTCCCATCACACACTCCCAGGACAGGGACAGTTAGATACAGAGTGAAGCTCCCTCGACACTGTCCCATCACACACTGCCAGGGCAGGGACAGTTAGATACAGAGTGAAGCTCCATCTACACTGTCCCATCACACACTCTCAGGGCAGGGACAGTTAGATACAGAGTGAAGCTCCCTCTACACTGTCCCATCACACACTCCCAGGGCAGGGACAGTTAGATACAGAGTGAAGCTCCAACTACACTGTCCCATCACACACTCCCACGACTGGGACAGTTAGACACAGAGTGAATCTCCCTCTACACTGTCCCATCACACATTCCCAGAACTGGGACAGTTAGACACAGAGTGAAGCTCCCTCTATAAGTTAAGAGGAAGAACATAAGATCATAAGAAATAGGAGCAGGAGTCGGCCATCCGGCCCATCGAGCCTGCCCCGCCATTCAATAAGATCATGGCTGATCTGTCTGTAACTCCGCTCCATCTACCTGCCTTTTCCCCATCACCCTTAATTCCCCTACTATTTAAAAACCTATCTAACTGTATCTTAAATATATTTAATGAAGAAGCCTCAACTGCTTCCCTGGGCAGAGAATTCCACAGATTCACCACTCCCTGGGAAAAACAGTTTCTCCTCATCTCCGTCCTAAATCTTCTCCCCTGAACCTTGAGGCAATGTCCCCTAGTTCTAGTCTCACCTACCAATGGAAACAACTTTCCTACTTCTATCTTATTTATCCCTTTCAAAAGTTTGTATGTTTCTATAAGATCCCCTCTCATTCTTCTGAATTCCAGAGAACACAGTCTCAGGCGACTCAATCTCTCCTCATAGGTTAACCCCTTCATCTCTTCAATCAACCTGGTGAACCTCTTCTGCACTGCCTCCAAAGCCAGTATATCCTTCCTCAAATATGGAGACCAGAACTGCACACAGTACTCCAGGTGCGGTCTCACCGGTACCCTGTATAGTTGCAGCATGACCTCCCTGCTCTTGAAGTCAATCCCTCCAGCAATGAAAGCCAACATTCTGTTTGCCTTCTTAATAACCTGTTGCACCTGCAAGCCAACTTTTTGTGATTCATGCACAAGCACTCTCAAGTCCCTCTGCACTGAACAAGCACTCCCAAGTCCCTCTGCACAACAGCATGCTGCAATCTTTCACCATTTAAATAATAATCTGCTCATCTATTATTTCTTCCAAAGTGGATGATCTCGCATTTACCAACGTTGTATTCCGTCTGCCAGACCTTAGCCCACTCACTTAACCTATCTATATCTCTCTGCAGACTCTTCATATCCTCTGTACAATTTGCTTTTCCACTCAGTTTAGTGTCATCAGCAAATTTTGCCATGTTACACTCAGTCCCCACTTCCAAATCATCAATGTAAATGGTAAACAGCTGCGGGCCCAGTACTGACCCCTGCGGCACCCCACTCACCACTGACTGCCAACCGG
Source organism: Mobula birostris (assembly GCF_030028105.1). Lineage (NCBI taxonomy): Eukaryota > Metazoa > Chordata > Chondrichthyes > Myliobatiformes > Myliobatidae > Mobula > Mobula birostris. Next base: position 6,874,484 of record NC_092375.1, on the reverse strand, counting down.
AGAAACACCCATTTATACCAACTCTCTGCCTTCTATCGGGTAACCAATCCACTATCCATGCCAATACACTTCCTCCGACTCCATGCATCTGTATCTTATTTATGAGTCTCTTGTGCGGCACCTTATCGAACGCCTTCTGGTAATCCACGTATACGACATCCACCTGTTCCCTTCTATCCACTGCACTCATTATGTCCTCAAAGAACTCCAGTAAGTTTGTCAAACAGGACCTGCTCTTTCTGAATCCATGCTGCATCTGTCAAATGGAGCCACTCCTTTCTAAATGTTTCACTATTTTTTTCTTAATGACAGCTTCAAGCATTTTCTCAACTACCGATGTTAAGCTAACTGGCTTATAGTTGCCCATAAATAGAAGAAGGAAATTTACTTTAGGTTTAGGAATCAAGCCTCACGAGGTTCTTGAGAGTTATAAGGTAGCCATGGAGGAGTTTAAGAATGAAATTAAGAGAGCTGGAAAGAAGCATGAGAAAGCTTTGCTGAGAAGGATTAAGGAAGACCACAAAGCATCCTACACGTACTGTACATGGAGAACAGAAGGTTGACTAGAGTGAGTTTAGGACTGATCTGGATAAAAATGGAAAACTGTGCCTAGAGTCAGAGGAGGCATAGAAGGTCCTTAATGAATACTTCGTTTCAGTTTTCACCAGTAAGAGGGACCTTGGGAAATATGAGGCTAATATGGTAGAAAGTGTCAGTGTCAAAAAAAAGGATGCACTGGAGCCTTTGCAAAACATTAGAATGGATAAATCAAAGTTCAAAATAAATTTTAACAGAGTACGTATATGTCACTATATACAACCCTGATTCTTTTTCCTGTTGGCATACTCAGCAATCTATAGAATAATAACTGTAAACAGGATCAATGAAAAATCAAGTAGAGCATAGAAGATAACAAACTGTGAAAATGTAAATATAAATAAATAGCAAAAAAATAGTGAGAGCATGAAATAACAAGATAAAGAGTCCTTAATATGAGATCATTTGTTGTGGGAGCATCTCAATAAATGAGTGTAGTTATTCTCTTTCGTTCAGGAGTCTGATGGTTGAGGGGTAGTAACTGTTCTTGAACCTGGGGGTGCAAGTCCTGAGGCACCTGTACCTTCTATCTGATGGCAGCTGTGAGAAAAGAGCATGGCCTGGGTGGTGGGGGTCTCTGATGATGGATATTTATGATGGCGTTTCGTGTAGCTGTGCTCAGTTGCTGGGAAGGCTTTACCCCTGATGTACTGGGCCAGAGACCTACAGGATATGCCACAGGTTACTATGGGAAATGAGGAAAAGGTTGCTGCCTGGACATGTGTTATGGTGATATATCAGATACTGATTAATTTCACCTCATTAGTTTCCTGCCTCCACTAAGTGTCTACTTTTGACTGAGACAGTCTGAGGTGACAAATTTTACCTGGTGGAAAGTGATTGCGTTAAGCTGATAGAACACAGAACACTACAGCTCAGTACAGGCTCTTTGGCCCACAATGTTGTGCTCACCTTTGAATCTACTCCAAGATCAATGTAATCTAACCCTTGCCTCCTCCCTAGCCCTCCATTTCCCCCCGGTGCTCCTGTTTTCTCCCACGTACGAAGATGTACGGGATAGGGTTAATGAGTTGTGACCATGTTATGTTACTGCCAGAAGCATGCCAACACTTGCACACTGCCCTCACTGATTTGATTTTTCACAAACGACACATTTCACTGTATATTTTGATGTATATGTGGTAAATAGTGCTGAATCTTTTCATAATCTTCTACTTTCTTTCATCCATGCACCTATCTAAGGGTCTCTGAAAAGCCCATAATGTCTCTGCCTCTTGGTTAGTGAGTTACTGATGGATTCGTTGTCATCCCATTTCACGTCTTTTCGTGTTTAACCCCTTCCTTCCACAGGGCAACGGCACCTCCCGACATCTCACTGTCCTCGGCCGACAAGCCCGTTCTCCACGGACAGCAACGCCAGTGCGGCTGTGCTGCAGAAGTCTCGCCCTGTGAGGAAACAGAAGCAGGTGCAAGGACATGTACGTCGAGAAATCTTCACTGACGGTATGTGTGACATACTGATGCAATCATCATAGGATCCGGAGACATCTGAGCAGAATTAGGCTATTTGGCCCATCCAGGCTGATCTGTTTGTTTTATTAATCCTCTCAACCCCATTCTCCTGCCTTCTCCCCATAACCTTTGACACCACGACTAATCAAGAACCTATCAACCTTCACTTTAAATATGCCCAATGACTTGACCTACACAGCTGTCTGTAGCATTGAATTCCACAGATTCTCCACCCTCTGGTTTAAGAAATTCCTCCTCTTCTTTGTTCTAGATGGATGTCTCTCTATTCTGAGGCTGTGCCCTCTGGTCCCAGACTCCCCCACCACTGGAAATATCCTCTCCTCATCCACTCCCTCTAGGCCTTTCAATATTCAATGAGTTTCAACGACATTCCCCACCCCGACCCTCATTCTTCTAAACTCCAGTGAGCAAAGGCCCAGAGCCATCGAACACCCCTCAGGCACTAACCCGTTCATACTTGGGATCATTCCTGTGCACCAGTGATGAAGCTGAAGAATTTTTTGACACAGGCTGATGTAGAGGCCAAGTCATCGGGTGTGTTTAAGGCAGAGGTTGATAGATTCTTGAATAGTTATGACATGTAGGAATATTTGGGGAAGGCAGGAGACTGGGGCTAAAAGGGAAATGGATCAGCCATGATGAAATGGTGGAGCAGATGCGATGGGCCAAATGGCCTAATTCTGTTTCTATATCTTATGGTCTTATGTTCTCGTCCTCTGGAAATGGGTGCTAACATTGTTCTTACCTTCCTTACCACCGACTCAACCTGAAAGTTACCCTTCAGGGAATCACAAAAAAGAACAGTGGCTATATCATTAGGGGTTTGAGGAGATTTGGTATGTTACCAAAGATTCTATTAAAGTTCAAAGTAAATTTATTATCAAAATACATATGATGTCACCATATCCTGCCCTGAGAGTATTCACAGCAAATACAAAAGAAACATAATAGCATCAATGAAAAACTGCACACAAACAAAGGCGGGGAAGCAACCAGTAAATACTGAGAACTTGAGTTGTAGAGTCCTTGAAAGTGAGCCTGTAGGTTGTGGAATCAGTTCGGTGTTGAGGGGAGTGAAGTTACCCATACTGGTTCAAGAGCCTGATGGTTGTTGGGTAATAATCGTTCCTGAACCTGGTGATGTGGGACCCAAGGCTCCTGTACCACTTTCCTGATGGTAGCAGCAAGAAGCATGGCCCGGATGGTGAGGGTCCTTGAGGTGTATATCTGACTGTTTGCATCAGCACCTGCTACAGAAGCTCCAATGCACAGCATCGGCAAAGAAGCTTCAGAGGGTTGTAGAGTCAGCCGGCTCCATCACAGGCATGATCCACTCCATCGAGGACATCTCCAAGTGCAGGTACATCAGCAAGGTGGCATCCATCATTAAGGACTCTCACCAACCAGAACATGCACTCTTCTCATCAGAATCAGGTTTATTATCACTGACATTTGGAGTCAAATTTGTTGATTTGCAGCAGTGGTACAGTGTAATACTTAATAATTTTTAAAAATATCTTTCTGTGAGTTACAATAAGAGATATGAAAAATGATTACGTGCAAAATGAGAGCAAAATAGTGAAGTTGTGTTCATGGGTTCATAGGCCATCCAAAAATCTGATGACAGAGAGGAAGAAGCTGTTCCTAAGACTTTGAGTGTGTGTCCTCAGGCTCCTGTACCTCCTACCTGATGGTAGTAATGAGCAGAGCGCATGTCCTGGGTGGTAAGAGTCAGTAATGATGGATGCCACCTCCTTGTGGTATTGCCTTTTGAAGATGTCCTTGACGCTGGGGAGCTGGCTAAGCTCGCAACTTCCTGCTGCTTTCTCAGATGCTGTGCAGTGGCGCCCCTGCACCAGGTTGTGATGTAACAATCAGAACGAGCTCCACAGTACATCTATAAAATTTGCTAGAGTCTTTGGTGATAGAAACATAGAAACATAGAAAATAGGTGCAGGAGTAGGCCATTCAGCCCTTCGAGCCTGCACCGCCATTTATTATGATCATGGCTGATCATCCAACTCAGAACCCCGCCCCAGCCTTCCCTCCATACCCCCTGATCCCCGTAGCCAAAAGGGCCATATCTAACTCCCTCTTAAATATAGCCAATGAACTGGCCTCAACTGCTTCCTGTGACAGAGAATTCCACAGCTTCACCACTCTCTGAGTGAAGAAGTTTTTCCTAATCTCGGTCCTAAAAGGCTTCCCCTTTATCCTCAAACTGTGACCCCTTGTTCTGGACTTCCCCAACATCGGGAACAATCTTCCTGCATCTAGCCTGTCCAATCCCTTTAGGATTTTATACGTTTCAATCAGATCCCCCCTCAATCTTCTAAATTCCAACGAGTACAAGCCCAGTTCATCCAGTCTTTCTTCATATGAAAGTCCTGCCATCCCAGGAATCAATCTGGTGAACCTTCTTTGTACTCCCTCTATGGCAAGGATGTCTTTCCTCAGATTAGGGGACCAAAACTGCACACAATACTCCAGGTGTGGTCTCACCAAGGCCTTGTACAACTGCAGTAGTACCTCCCTGCTCCTGTACTCAAATCCTCTCACTATAAATGCCAGCATACCATTTGCCTTTTTCACCGCCTGCTGTACCTGCATGCCCACTTTCAATGACTGGTGTATAATGACACCCAGGTCTCGTTGCACCTCCCCTTTTCCTAATCGGCCACCATTCAGATAATAATCTGTTTTCCTATTTTTGCTACCAAAGTGGATAACTTCACATTTATCCACATTAAATACCACATATATATACCACATAGATATACCACACCTCTTCAAATTCCTAATGAAATATAACTGCTGGCATTCCTTCTTCATAATTACATCAATATATTGGGCCCAGGAGAGAATGTAAAAGGCTTCTCATCCCTATAAGTAGCTCAGAGCAAAGCAGAAAAGAATGGGGTTGCTATGTGTGATGCCCTCACATTCGAACAGTCCACTGACTCCTAGCTCACAGAAAACAGAACACACCACTTGAATGTTGTACCAATATTTTAACCTACTCGGAGATCAATCTAACCCTTCCCTCCCACATAGCCCTCCATTTTTCAAAAGTCCATGTACCTTTCTAATATTTTCTTACTTGTCTTAATATATCTGTTTCTATCACCACCCCTGGCAGGGTGTTCCATGCACCCACCATTCTCTGTGTAAAAACCTACCTCTGATGCTCCCCCCCCCCGCCACTTTCCTCCAATTACCTTAAAATTATGCCCCTTGGTAAAAGCCATTTCCACCCTGGGAAAAAGTCTCTGATGACTGTCCACACAATCTGTGCCTCTCATCATCTTGTACCCCTCTATCGAGTTACTTCACATTGTCCTTCACTCCAAGGAGAAAAGCCCTGGCTCACACGGGCTGCCCTCACAGGACATGGTCTCTCATCCAGGCAACATTCTGGTAAACCTCCACACACTCTCTAAAACTTTTACATCCTTCCTAGAGTGAGGCCACCAGATCTGTACACAATATTGCAAATTTGTGTGTGTTCAGAGTAAATTTATTATCAAAGTGCATATATGTCACAGTATACAACTCAGAGATTCATTTTCTTGCTGGCATACTCAACAAATCCATAATAGAATAAAAACCATAATAAAATCGATGAAAGATCACACCAACTTGGATGCTCTAACAGTGTGCAAAAGACAGCCAACTGTGCAAATACCAAAATAAATAAGTAAGAACTAAATATCATGAACATGAAATGAAGAGTCTTTGAAAGAGAGTCCATTGGTTGTGAGAACATTTCAATGACAGGGCGAGAGATGTTGAGTTCAAACATGGGAATATGTTCCGACATAGCTCTCCAATTTAGAGGTGGAAGGATAGTGTAGCAAATGCTGCCAAATACATTGAACCTTTCATAATTTTGGAAATGAAGTTATGATTTAAGAAATACAATTTCTGTTAATCCTGCTGCATGCTCCCCAGTGTGTGATATGATAATGCCGTTAAAATTAGCTCTTAACACTGATGTTCCAGCATCTGAATTAGAATCAGGTTTAATGTTTCTGGCATATGTTGTGAAACTTGTTGTTATGTGACAGCCATACATAGTCATAGTCATACTTTATTGATCCTGGGGGAAACTGGTTTTTGTTACAGTTGCACCATAAATAATTAAATAGTAATAAAACCATAAATAATTAAATAGTAATATGTAAATTATGCCAGTTAATAAGTCCAGGACCAGCCTATTGGCTCAGGGTGTCTGCCCCTCCAAAGGGGGAGTTGTAAAGTTTGATGGCCACAGGCAGGAATGACTTCCTATGACGCTCAGTGTTCCATCTCGGTGGAATGAGTCTCTGGCTGAATGTACTCCTGTGCCCAGCCAGTGCATTATGTAGTGGATGGGAGACATTGTCCAAGATAGCATGCAACTTAGACAGCATCCTCTTTTCAGCCACCACCGTGAGAGAGTCCAGTTCCATCCCCACAACATCACTAGCCTTACGAATGAGTTTGTTGATTCTGTTGGTGTCTGCTACCCTCAGCCTGCTGCCCCAGCACACAACAGCAAACATGATAGCACTGGCCACCACAGACTCGTAGAACATCTGCAGCATCGTCCGACAGATGTTAAAGGACCGCAGTCTCCTCAGGAAATAGAGACGGCTCTGACCCTTCTTGTAGACAGCCTCAGTGTTCTTTGACCAGTCCAGTTTATTATCAATTCGTATCCCCAGGTATTTGTAATCCTCCGCCATGTCCACACTGACCCCCTGGATGGAAACAGGGGTCACCGGTGCCTTAGCTCTCCTCAGGTCTACCACCAGCTCCTTAGTCTTTTTCACATTAAGCTGCAGATAATTCTGCTCACACCATGTGACAAAGTTTCCTACCGTAGCCCTGTACTCAGCTTCGTCTCCCTTGCTGATGCATCCAACTGTGGCAGAGTCATCCGAAAACTTCTGAAGATGACAAGACTCTGTGCAGTAGTTGAAGTCCGAGGTGTAAATGGTGAAGAGAAAGGGAGACAAGACAGTCCCCTGTGGAGCCCCAGTGCTGCTGATCACTCTGTCGGACACACAGTGTTGCAAGCATACAATGCAATACATAATAATAAAACTGTGAATTACAGTAAGAAGTGTGTGTGTATATATATATATAATTTTAAAAGTTATACAATTAATGGAAAAATAGGAAAAAAAAAAGAAAATGTAGTGAGGTTGTGTCCATGGGTTCAATGTCCATTCAGAAATCTGATGTCAGAGGGGAAGAAGCTGTTCCTGAATCACTGAATGTGTGTTCTCAGGCTCCTGTACCTCCTGCTTGATGGCGACAATGAGAAGAGGGCACGTCCTGGGTGATGGGAGTCCTTAATGGTGGATGCCATCTTTTTGAGACATCGCTCCTTGAAGATGTCCTGGATGTGGGGGAGGCTTGTGCCATGATGGAGCTGACTGAGTTCTGGCACCAACACAGCTTGCTCACCGCTTACTAACCCTAACCCATTTGGGATGTGGGAGGAAGGCCGCACGGCCAACGGTGTCGCAATAAGATAAAAAGTTAGAGAATGTAATTGAGATGGAAAATAAATCAGCCATGATTGAATGGTGAAGTAGACTAGATGAGCTGAATGGCCCCAATTCTGCTCCGATGTCTTACGTTCTTACAGTATCTCTCTCAACTGTTCCAGCCTGTAGTTATTTCCTCACTGGTATTGAGGAGGGAGTTCCATGATTTAGACCCAGTGATCCTGAAGAAAAGGCAATATATATTCCGCATTAGGATGGTGAGCAATTTGGAAGTGAGTATGGAAAACCAGCATTTATATTCCAAGCACAACTCAAAGCACAGTTAGGAGTTAACTGCAATGGTGTGTTGAGACACAAAATAGACCTGGTAAGATAGGGAAGGCAAACCTCCTTTCCTCAAGAACATTGATAAATCTGATGTGTACTTATGGGAATCCACTAATTCAAGGTCACCACTATTGACACAGTTTTAACTTCAGATTTACTTAATTAGTTGAATTTACATTTCCAGGCGATGTGGTGGGATTTGAACTCACTGTCTCTGGATCAGTGGCCCAGGCTTCAGAGAATGAGTCCGACAACTTACAGTTCATTGTTTACCTCTGCTGTGCATTACATGCACTTTGAATTATATTTAATTAACATTTATGGTAATATTTTGTTTTATATGCTGTGTGTAATATATGTTTTGTGGGCGCACCGTGGTCTGGAGGAGTGTTGTTTTGTTTGGTTGTATATATGTACAGACAGATGACAACAAACTTGAACTTGTAGTTAACCAATAAGCCACTCTAACCCATCCAGGGATTTTGTGTTTTTAGAACACAGAACATATAACCGTACTTCCCAGTACAGACCCTTTGGCCACAATGTTGTTCTGACCTTTTAACTACTCAAAGCTCAATCTTTGGTGAGAGAAATTGCATCAATGAAAAACTTGGATTATATGCCACCTTTAATAATCCTAAGTGATGTAATTTTTAAATAGGTCTGCTGTCTTCCACAGCAACTTTCTACTCATATGATACGATTATTAATTATTTTTTTTTTTTTTAGTAATGTTAAGGTTTCGGATATTGGGAATAAGTTTAGGCCAGGTCCCAGTCAACAGTTTGTCTGCCTACACAGAACCATAGGATCAAAAACAAAAGAGAGACTGCAGATACTGGAAATCCAAAGCAACACACTCAAAATGCTGAAGGAACTCAGCAGGCCAGGCAGCATCTATGGAAAAGAGTAAACAGTTGATGTTGCAGGTCAAAGCCCTTTGACAGGACTGCGAAGGAAGGAGGAAGACACCAGAAATTGATCTCCATAGATGCTGCCTGACCTGCTGAGTACTTCCAGCATTTTGTGTGTGTTATAGAATCATATGCTCCCTTGCACACCACATTTCTATTTTCTAAACATATGCATTTTTCCTTTCTATTTCTCTATGTCCCAGTTGGTGAGAGGCACTAGTGATGAATGCTACCTTCTTGAAGTACACCCTCTTGAAGATGTCCTAATTCTTCTGCTGTTATGCCAGAAAACCAATTCCACTTGAGGGAGAACTCAAAGCTAGTGGACTGAGATAATAGTTAATAAATCCAATTGGAAACATCTTACCTCAGAGAGTGGAGAATGTGGAACTTTCTTCTTTCTTGAGATGGTTGAGTCAAGGAGTGAGAAGGATTTATGGGAAGTCTGGATAAACAACTAAGGGAGCAAGGAATAGGAAATGTGGTGAAGTGAGATGAAGAGGGCTGAGATGGTCTTGGGGTTCAGAAGCTTGATTTGGAGCCTCTGGGCTGAGTAATCCAGTTAACTTGCAGGTTGAGTCAATGGTAAGGAAGGCAAATGTCATGCTAGCATTCATTTTGAGAGGACTAGAATATAAAATCAAAGATGTATTGCTGAGGCTTGATAAGGCATTGGTCAGATCACATTTGGAGTATTGTGAACAGTTTTGGACCCCTTATCTAAGAAAAGATGGGCTGCCATTGGAGAGGACCCAGAGGAAGTTCACGAGAATGATCCAAGGAATGAAAGTGTTAGCATATGAGAAGCATTTGATGACTCTGAGCCTGTACTCACTGGCGTTTAGAAGAATGAGGGGATCTCATTGAAGCCAATGAAATATTGAAGACCTCGATAGAATGGACATAGGGAGAATGTTTCCTATAGTGTGTGAGTCTAGGTCCAGAAGGCACCCCCAGAATAGAAGGATGTACCTTTAGAACATAGATAAAGAGGAATTTCTTTCACCAGAGGATGGTGAATCAGTGGAATTTATTGCTACAAACAGCTGTGGAGGCCAAGTCATTGGGTATAATTGAAGCAGAGGTTGATAGGTTCTTGATTAGTACGAGCATCAAAGGTTATGGGAAAGCACAGGAGAACGGGGCTGAGAGGGATAATATATCAGCCAGAATGGAATAGCAGAGCTTAATTGATGGGCTGAAAGGCTTAACTCTTCTGCCAAGTTTTATGATCTTATTGTAAAGGATTGCTTGTAGGGAAAGCACAAAAGGAAAGGAGGTCTTACCAGAATTTCTCTACAGCAGGCGTACGTACGTACACACACACACACTGAAGCATGTCAGCAACCTGGAGACAGATCTAACTGCAGGAGCCCCTGAGTTCCACGATTACTGGGAGGAAGCCAACGTGACCCAGGTGCAAGCCGCCTTGGCCAGGGCCCAATATCAGATAAGGGTACAATCAGAAAGCTTTGAATGAAGGGGTGAAGATAAGTGTCCCAGGAAAATTAGTTTTGTTTGCCAAATAACTAATAAGGTATTGAAATTATATCCCTCTTGTCAACTAGTAAGGGTTGTCATAGACAAATGGCATAAAAGTGGATTTAATTACAGTTAACCATCATCTCTAATATCAGTGTTTGGAATGGCAATACCCGCTAGTGTCTGCTATCTCTTGCAGCATCTCATCTGTTTTCCATCTTTCTCTGCCCGCCTCCGTCCATCTGTCCTTCCCCGAGGATTGTCTCTGCTTCTATGTATGTGTCTTCGTTTGAGTGACTATCAGTTAGTTGCTATTCCGTGTGTGTGTGTGTGTGTGTGTGTGCGTGTGTGTGTATGTATGTAAGAGAGTGTGTGTATGTCCCTCCCTTCATCAGATTATCCGTTTCCCTTAGTTTTTCTGTACTTCCCTCTTCCTTTATTCCCATCTCTCTACACTTCCTACACTGTCGCCTGATCTGTATAAACTGTCACTTGTCATATGTATCTCTGGGTGAGTCGTTGCTTTTATATTCAGGTCCTCTTGGAAATGAATGCTAATAAATCTCCCTCCCTCTGTCCCCTTCTCTCCCTCCCTCCTTGTCCCTCTCTTGCACTCTCTCACCCATCTTTCTCTGCCTCCCTCTTCTCCGTCTCACTCTCTCTCTCTCACATACTCTCTCTCTCCCTGTCTGTCCATTTGTCTCCCTCTCTCTGTTTCCCCTCTCTTTGTCTCTCTTCCTCCTTCTATCTTTTTCTCCCTCTCCCGCTCTTCCATCCCCTTCTCTCTCTCTCTCTCTTTCTCTCTGTACACCTTCCTCCCTGCTGATAACCCATTTTCTATCTCATTACTTTTCTATTTTTCGATCATTTTGGCAAACTGCTGACACTTTAATGAACGCTGAACTTGGGTGGTTATCGGTGCAGAGGGAATACATCCTGTCTCTTTCCAAGTTGACAGGGCGGCTAAATCACAACCGAAGTTTCACTTAAATTCCTTTGAAAATCTCACTAAATGGATTCTGAACGTTTGATAGGACATAAAGCTCTGGCATTTTAATTGTAAGGCTTTTACGAGGTACCAGTGTAACATTAGCTGTTTTCTTTGAAATGTACCCAACTATGAAGTGTGTGGAGTTGAATTAATGTTATAAGGGAGAATTCACTTGTTACATGCTAAATTATACAGTTTAAAGCCACATAATTCTAAGATGGAGTTCGGTATTTCTATATTAATTTCTTCTTTTATTTTCCTGGTAGTTCCATACTGAAAGTATGAGATAATTTATGCACTTAAGAAAAACACACAGCTGTTTAAGGTGAGAGGGGGAAGATTTAAAAAGGACATTGGGGCAATTTTTATATGCTGGAGATATTGTGTGTATGGAACAAGCTGCCAGAGGAGGTAGTAGAGGTGGGTACATTTACAAGAGCTTTGGTCAGTTACATAGGTAGGAAAGGCTTAGAGGGATATAGGCCAAACACAGGCAAATGCAGCTAACTAAATCAGGTTTAATATTACTAACATACGTCATGAAATTCGTCGACTTTGCCGCAGCCTACAATGCAATACACAATAATAGAGAAAAAAACTGTGAATTACAGTACGTATGGTGTGTGTGTGTGTGTGTGTGTGTATATAAACAGTTAAATAAGTAGTACAAAAATACAAAGTTAAAGTGTAGTGAGGCAGTGTTCATGGGTTAAATGTCCATTGAAAAATCTGATGACGGGAAAAAGCTGTTCCTGAATCATTGAGTGTGTGTCTTCAGACCCCTGTATCACCTCCCTGCTGGTAGTAATGAGAAGAGGGTATGCCCTGGATGATGGGGGTCCTTAATGATGGACACCACTTTTTTGAGTCATTGGCCTTGAAGGTGTCCTGGATACTCCAGGGGCCGGTGCCCATGATGGAGGTGACTAATTTTACAACTCTCTGCAACTTATTCCAATCCCGCGCAGCATCGGCGCCCCCCCCCCACCCCAGACCAGACAGTGATGCAGCCAGTTTAAATGCTCTCCACGATCAGTTAGTCAACTGGCTCAGCATGGGCAAGATGGGCCAAAGGGCTTGTTTCTGTGCTGTATAAACCTGTGCCTCTATGACACCATCAGGCTCCGAAGGGAGGTTGGGAGCCCATGTTTTATTCAGTATGACTTTCTGCTTAAGTGTTGAATTCACCATTGCACGTTCTTCCCGTGACTGTGTGGGTTTCCTCCAGGTGCTCCGATTTCCTCTCATAATCCAAAGACCCTCTAGTTAGCAGGTTAATTGGTGATTGTAAATTGTCTTGTGAGTAGGTTAGGATTAATTGGTGAGTTGCTGAGCAGTGTGGTTCATTGGGCCGGAAAGGCTGTATCTCGAAATAAAGATCTGTTAACACTGTCCAAACTAGTCATCACTTCCAGCAATTCAGCCTTCCTGGAGAACAGAGGGGTGTTGGGTTCCATGTCTGTAGGTCCCTCAAAGATGACACACAAGTTGATGAGGTGTATGATGTGTGGCCTTCATTTATTGGGGGATTGACTACAAGAGTGATAAGGTAATGTTGCAGCTCTGTAAAACTCTGATTCAACCGTACTTGGAGGATTGTGTTCATCTCTGGTTGTCTCCTTATAGAAAAGATGTGGAAGCTTTAGAGACGTTGCAGAGGAGATTTCCCAGGGTGCTGCCTGGATTAGAGAGCATGTCTTATGTATTTTTGTTTATTTAGAGATAAACCGTGGAACAGGCCTTTCCTGCCCTGCTACCCACTTTTTTAACCTGAGCCTAATCCTAGGACAATTCACAATGACCAGTTAACCTACTAACCGGTACATCTTTGGAATGTGGGAGGACATCAGAGCACCCAGTGGAAACCTACACGCACACACATGGGAGGAAGGCACGAACTCCTTATAGACAGCATTGGAATTGAACTCTGAACTCCAGTGCCTCAATCTGTAATAGCGTTGTGCGAACCACTGTGCTGCTGTGGCACCCTACCACGACTTAGGAGGAATGGTTGGACACGTTAGGGTTTTGTCTTTGGAACAAAGGAGGATGAGGGGTGACTACAGAGAGATATGTAAGATGATATGATGTATAGATCGAGTGGACCTCTTCCCAGGGCAAAAATGGCTAATACAAGGGCTGTAGTTTGAAAGAGATTCGAGGGAAGTTTAGAGGGCATGTCAGATATGGAGACTGGTGGTTGCATGGGATGTGCTGTCATAGTGGTGGTAGCGGCCGATACACTAGGGACGTTTAAGAGACTCTTAGATAGGAAGAAAATTGGAGGGTTGTGTGGGAGGGAACGTGCTGGCCGGTGGTGTAGTGGCACCCACACGGGACATCGGGGCAAGTCCGGTCGGCTCCTTGCACTCTTTCCATCTGCAGTAGGGTAGGTTGAACGTTGAGCTAGTTACTCGGACTCGTAAAAAACACTGACAAGTGCTGAAGAAATGGCAAGGTTATCGCTTGATGCACCATAAGGCACAGAGCAGATCTGGCTAACATTGTGGAAGGGAAGGGTTAGATTGATCTTAGAGTAGGTTAAAAGGTCAGCACAACATTGTGGGTTACTGTGCTATCTTCTATGTTCATTAACTGCCCTGGGAGATATACATGTGCTTCATGTCTCTGCTTCCATGGAGCCTGTGACCTTTAAGCTCGGAGAGAGAGTCACCTCCATAACCACTGAACTTCAACTGAACCTGAATCTTGTTCCTGTGTAATTATCTCGGTAGCATTGGCACTGAAAGTCATCCATCTGTGATATTGGCTCACTATCTCTCCACCTGACCTGTAATTAGCAACACAAACGACAAAGAAGCAGAACCTCGTTAACCCGTTTGATCTGGCCTCACCATGTCACGGGTGTTCAGTTTGTCTTCTCCACCTCTCCACAACCTTCTCTACGAATTCAAACTAGATTTCTGGCATCTTCCCTCTTCCTTTCCAATCCTGAAGAAGGGTCTCACCCCAAAACATCAACTGTTTATTCCTTTCCATAGACACAGCCTGACCGGCTGAGTTTTTCCAGCATTTTGTGTGAGTTGCTTTGGATTTCCAGTATCTGCAGAATCTCTCCTATTTATTGTTAACTTGTTAATTTTATTTATTTACTTAGAGATACAGCATGAAACAGACCCCTTCAGCCCAACAAGCTACAGCATCCAGCACCCCACCTATTTAACCTTAGCCTAGTCACAGGACAATTTACAATGACCTATTAACCTACTAACCACAAACAAAAGAAAATTTGCAGATGTGAGAAATTCAAGCAACGCACACAAAACACTGAAGGAACTTGGCAGGCCAGGCAGCATCTACAGAAAAAAGTACAGTCAAGTACTAACCAGTTGGTCTTTAGACCATGGGAAGAAACCAGAGCACCTGGAGGAAACCCATGTGGTCACGGCAAGAATGTACAGACTTGCTTGCAGGGGACGCCAGATTTGAGTTCCAGATTTAGACAGCCCAAGCTGTAACACCGCCATGCTTCCCGCTATGCTACTGTGCACTCCACATTCCTAGTTTTGATGAAGGGTAACACACAAAATGCTGAAGGATTTTATCAGGAAGAGTCTTGGACCAAAATGTTAACTGTTCATTCCTTTCCATAGACGCTGCCTGACCTCCAGCATTTTGTGTGTGTTACCCTGGATTTCCAGCGCCTACAGGATCTCCTGTGTGTGAAAAACTTAATATGAACTAGGGAAATAATCCCCATCTGAGACTAAACTCATAATTCACATCTTCCTCAGAAACATGAGCTCAGCCAGCACAATATAAATAGGTATCTTAAAGCTCTGTCCTCTTGTATTTGACACTTGCAGGCTGGAAAGCGACTGATTACCAACTGTAGTCTCTCATAATTTTCAACCCTCAGCTAATGAGGAAAGAATTCAAGTTTGTGCAACATTGCAGGCCACAACCCTCCATCAGTCCTGATGAAGGATCTCAACCCAAAACGTCAACTATTTATTTCTCTTCATTGATGCTGCCTGACCTGCTGAGTTCCTCCAGCATTGTGTGTGTGTTGCTCTGGATTTTCAGCATCTGCAAGATCTCCATTGTTTCTGGTTATAGGTTCTAGACTCCGTTCCATCCTTCCACAGAAGTTGCCTGACCTGCTGAGTGTTACCAGCATTTTCTGCTTCTGCAACCATAGTGACTACAATGGCCAGCACGGTGGCATAGCAGTTCACATAATGCTCGGGATTAAGATCTGGGTTCAATTCCCACCACTGTCTATAAGGAGTTTGTACGTTCTCCCCATGACTGTGCAAGTTTCATCTGGGTGCTCTGGTTTCCTCCAATACATCAAAAGTTGACATCACCTACTGTATTATCACAACTTTATGTTTCTTGCAACTGCCTGCAATCGCTCTACAAATTTGCACCTCTAAATGCCTTGTCCATTGAGTGATCTATAATATCCTATTAATATGGTTATCCCTTTCTTATTCCACAGTTTCACCTATATGGGGAGTTTAACATCGAAAGGATAGGCAGTTAGGCAGAGGTGATTAAAAAAAAATCAAGTCAAATCCTCAGAAAGAGGTGACAAAGGATCAGGAGGTGTGGAATCCTTGTGAGCAGAGTAGAAACTGCAAGGGTAAAAAGACCCAGATGGGAGTTATATCCAGGCACTCGAACAATAGGCGGGACGTGGCTTATAGATTACAATGGGAGAAAGAAAAGTCATGTATAAGGGTAATGTGAGTATAGTCATGGTGGATTTCAATATAGAGGTGGACTTGGAAAATCAGCTTGGTGCAGGATCCCAGGAGAGGGAATTTGTAAAATACTTCCAAGGTGACTTTTTAGAGTAGCTTGTGGTTGAGCCCACTGGAGAAAAGGAAATTCTGGTTTGGGTGCCATGTAGTGAAACAGACTTGATTAGGGAGCTTAAGGTAAATGAACCCTGAGGAGGCAGTGATCATAATATGATAGAATTCACCTTGCAGTCTGAGAAGATAGAATCAGATATATCAGTACAAGCATTAGAGAGGAGCTGTCCAAAATTGATTGAAAGGAGTCACTCACACAGATGACGGCAGAACAGCAATGGCTGGAGTTTCTGGGAGCAATTTGGAAGGCATGGGGTAGATACATTTCAAAGGTGAAAAAGTTTTCTAATGGGAGAATGAGGCAACCATAGCTGACAAGGGAAGTCAAAGACAGCATAAAAAGAAAAAAAGGCATAGAATATAGCAAAAATTAGTGGGAAGATAAAGGATTAGGAAGCTTTTAAACACCAACAGAAGGCAACTGAAAACCTATAAGGAGAGAAAAGATGAAATATGGAGGTAAACTAACCAATAACATAAAAGAGGATACCAATTTTTTTCAGGTATATGAAGAGTAAAAGAGAGGTGAGAGTAGATATTGGTCTGCTGGAAACTGATGCTGCAGAGGTAGTAACTGGGAACAAAGAAATGATGGAGAAACTGAATAAGTATTTTGCAACAGTCTTTACTGTGGATGACACCAGCAGTATGTCAGAAATTCCATATAACAAACTATATCACAATTACAGCACGGAAACAGGCCCTTCTAGTCCATGCCAAACTCTTAGTCTCACCTAGTCCCACCGACCTGCACTCGACCCATAACCCTCCATTCCTTTCCTGTCCATATATCTATCCAATTTAACTTTAAACAACATTGAACCTGCCTCAACCACTTCTGCTGGAAGCTCATTCCACACAGCTACCACTCTCTGAGTAAAGAAGATCCCCCTCATGTTACCCCTAAACTTTTGCTCTTTAACTCTCAACTCATGTCCTCTTGTTTGAATCTCCCCCACTCTCAATGGAAAAAGCCTATCCACGTCAACTCTATTAATCCCCCTCATAATTTTAAGCACCTCTATCGTCCCCCCTCAACCTTCTATGCTCCAAAGAATAAAGGCCTAACTTGTTCAACCTTTCTCTGTAACTTAGGAGATGAAACCCAGGCAACATTTTAGTAAATCTCCTCTGTACTCTCTCAATTTTATTGACCTCTTTCCTATAATTCGGTGACCAGAACTGTACACAATACTCCAAATTTGGCCTTACCAATGCCCTATACAATTTCAACATTACATCCCAACTCCTATACTCAATGCTCTGATTAATAAATGCCAGCATACCAAAAGCTTTCTTCACCACTCTATCCACATGAGATTCTGCCTTCAGGGAACTATGCACCATTATTCCTAGATCCCTCTGTTCTACTGCACTCTTCAATGCCCTACCATTTATCATGTATGTCCTGTTTTGATTAGTCCTACCAAAATGTAGCACCTCACATTTTTCAGCATTAAACTCCACCTGCCATCTTTCAGCCCACTCTTCCAACTGGCTTAAATCTCTCTGCAAGCTTTGGAAACCTACTTCATTATCCGCAACGCCACCTAAATTCGAGTGTGTCAAGGAACAGAAGTGAGTGTACTTGCCTTTACTAAGCAGACGGTGCTTGGAAAGCTGAATGTTCTGAAGGTAGATAAGGCACATGGGCCAGATGGACTACACCCCGTGGTTCAGAAAGAGGTAGCTGAAGAGATTGTGGAGGCATGAGTAATGATCTTTCAAGAATCACTTCTAGAATGGTTCCAGAGGACAGGAAATCGCAAATGTCACTCCACTTTTTAAGTAGGGAGGGAGGCAGAAGAAAGGAAATTATAGGCCATTTAGCCTGAATTCAGTGGTTGGGAAGGTGTTGGAGTCCATTATTAAGGATAAGGTTTTGGAGTACTTGGAGGCACATGATAAAAAGCCCATGCATCTGGCCTGGGTGTGAGATTGGATTGCTCTGGGTGTCGAAAGGAGAAGTCAGGGCCCCGAGCAGAGGAGATTCGGTATCCATACAACTGGCCTGTGTGTGAGGTTGGATCACTCTGGGAGCCAAGCTGATTTGAAGAGGTTGAAAGCAGCTTGGGACCAGGCAATGAAATTTGGGCCCAGAGCAAGTTGCTGGGTGGCAAAATCTGGGCCCGGAACGAGTCATTGGGCAGCATGGTTGTAGGCCCAGAGCCTTTCACTGCAGCAGGGTCCTAGTGCGAGGTACGATAAGCTGTTTAGATAACTTAAACCCAGATAGGAGGCCCAGGGACTAATTTAGCTCGCTCTCCGTGATCTTCTCTCCGCTCTGCATGGCGCCAGAGCCTTTTGCTGTTCCGTTGTTTGTTTAGTTTAAGCTCCAACCCAGATAGATTGAAAAGACAGGGTGTCAGTCAGGACGAGAACCGATATCGCACATTCTCCATGGTGGACATCTCCATGGCGCTAAGGCTATGAAGACAGCTCAGGTGCTGTGCTCCGTGCCCTCTAATATGGCTTTGGACTCCTCTGATGTTCAGATCTGAGGACTCTGGAATGCTGATGCTCACTTCAATCGTTTGCATGATTTTATTTTCCTTCTCTTGCGCATTGAGTGTTGGTCTTTTATTTTTATTTTTATTCTTTTTTTCTTCAATTGGGTTCATTCGGGTTTTTTGCCTTGTGGCTACCTGTGAGCAAGCAAATCTCAAGTATCTCAGAATGTATATTTATACATTCTTAGATACTTGAATCTTGAAAAGGGCCAAAGTCAGCATGGTTTCCTTAAGGGAAAATCTTGCCTGACTAACCTGTTGGAATTCTTTGAAGAAATAACAGACAGAAAGACAAAGGAGAGGCAGTGGCTCTTGTTTACTTGGAATTTCAGCAGACCTTTGACAAGGTGTCACACACAAGGCTGCTTAACAAGGTAAGAGCCCATGGTATTACAGGAAAGATATTGGCATGGATAGAAGATGAAGTATAGCCACTATCTTGCCTTCTTTATAACTACATCGATGTGTTGGCACCAGGTTAGATCCTCAGAGATCTTGACACCCAGGAATTCCTCAAGCATTTTATGTTTGTTGCTCTGGATCTCTAGCACCTGCAATATCTCTTATGTTTAAGGTTAGCTTTATTGGTGAGATGTACATTAAAACATTGAAACTTACAGTGAAAAGTATCATTTTGCATCTACCACCAGAACAGCTTGAGGCTTCCACCACCAAAATAACATGCATAGAACTTACTAACCATAACCTTCACCCTAACCTTTGGCGTGTGGGAGGAACCACCTGGCTGCTCAGCCCTTAAGCCCATGCTAACCAAGATACTCAAATCCACTGTGCCATCCATTATGCTGCCTGACCTGCTAAGTTCCTCTAGCATTTTGTGTGTGTTGCTATAATCCTATTTGTCTGAATTTGGCCCATATCCCCTCTAAACCTTTTGTATCCATGTGACTCTCCTTCAAAGACTCTACAATTCATGTTCTTAGTATTATTTATTCATTTTATTATTATTATTATTATTTTTGTTGTAATATCTGTTCTTTTTTGTATTAGCACAGTTTGTACATTTTTACCCGTTGATTATTTGTCCGTCTTTGTGTGCAGTTTTTCGTTGATTCTATTGTATTTCTTTGTTCTACTGTGAATGTCTGCAAGAAAATGTATCTCAGAATAGTATATGGTGACATATACATAGTCAAAGTCATACTTTATTAATCCTGGGGGAAATTGATTTTCATTACAGTTGCTCTACAAATAATAAATAGTAATAGAACCATAAATAGTTAAATAGTAATATGTAAATTATGCCAGTAAATTATGAAATAAGTCCAGGACCAGCCTATTGGCTCAGGGTGTCTGACCCTCCAAGGGAGGAGTTGTAAAGTTTGATGGCCACAGGCAGGAATGACTTCCTATGACGCTCAGCGCTGCATCTCGGTGGAATGAGATACTTTAATACTTTGATAATAAATTTACTCTGAACTTTGAACAGCAGCACAGAGTCAATCCCTTCTGCCTATCTCACCAGTGCCTACCTGAGCTTGTCCTGTTTGCCTGTGTTTGGCCTATATCCCTCTGAAGCTTTTCCTATCCATGTACCTGGTGTATTTCATTCTTAGCAGTGATCATAAAGAATATAAAGGCAAGGATATAATGCTGAGGCACTGGCGAGGCCTCACTTGGAGTATTGAGAGCAGTTTTGGGTTCCTTATCTATGAAAGGATGCGCTGACACTGGAGAGGGTTCAAAGGGAGTTCACGAAAGTGATTCTGGGATTGAACAGCTTGTCATATGAGGAGCATTTTGTTGGCTCTGGGCATCTACACACTGAAATTCAGAAAAATGAAGGGTGACCTCATGTCACCTCTATTGAAAGTTGAAAGGCCTGAATAGACTGGATGTGGAAAGGATGTTTCCTATGGTGGGTGACTCTTAAGGCCAGAGGACATAGCCTCAGAGGACAGGGGCATCTTTCCAGAAAAGAACTGTGCAGGAATTTCTTTAGCCAGGAAGTAGTGAATCTGAGGAATTTGTTGCCACAGGCAGCTGTGGAGGCCAAATCTTTATGTATACTTAAGGCAGGGGTTGATAGATTCTTGACTGGTCAGGCATGAAGGGATACCGGGAAAAGGGAGGAGACTGGGGCTGAGAGGGTAAGTAAATCAGCAATAATGAAATGGCAGAGCAGATGCAAAGGGCGAAATGGCCTAATCCTGTTCTTCTATCTTATGGTCTTAATATAAATGCAAGCACTACAGAGATTTTAAACATTGGAAGGGCCATTTAGAGACAGATCCAAAGTACTTTAATGTGTTTCATTTCCAGATTTATTCGCCACAGAAGTGGACCTTCAGGCTAGGATTGGGCTGAGAGAACAGCAATAATCAAACAGAAGATTAAAATAGATCGGGGGTTTGTGTGCTTAAACCCCTGATATTAGGAATTCATTGCCAGAGGTGATGGTGTAATGAAAAATCTGATTGGATGGACAGGGAATGCAGTGTGGTTTTGTCTGAGGTAAATTAGATTGAAAAAGAACAGGGTATTTAATTAGAGGTCATTTCACCAGGTCACCTCATAATCCAGATGTTTTGAATTAAAAAGGATGCAGGCATAGAGACATAAAGCCATAGACTTCTTTGATGAATATTAAACGCTTCCAGCAGGATTGCTGGAATATTCCAGAATATTTCCATTGTTTCTTTCTCATCCTGTTAATGCTGCTTCAGTCACATACTGGATAGCTTGCAGTAGATGGAGTATGGCGTGTGTATATGAGACAGAGAGACCTGCTTTTCTATCGTGCCTTTCACAGCTGTAGGGAACGTAGAGGAGGCTTGGTCAAAAAGCAGAGCAGCTGAGATGACTTGCACTCTTGGGGCGCCATGTAGTATAGCAGTTAGTGTGACGCTCGGAGCGCCAGAGTGTGGAGTTCAATTCCGGTGTCATTTGTCACTTGTCCCTGTGAATGTGTGGGTTTCCTCCGGATGCTCCGGTTTCCACCCACAATCCAGAGACGTACCGGTTGGTAGGTTAATTTGTCACTGTAAATTGTTCTGTGATTTGTTCATTCATTATGTGCCACATTGTATGACGAGGGCGATCAATGTCTTTGATTGTTCTTGATTGTGCTTGGCAAATTTTCCTACAGAAGTGGTTTGCCATTTTCTACAGAAGGAGGTTAGCTGGAAGGAGATAGGTGAAGGCAGGTGGGTGGGAAAGGTCAGGAGCTGGAGAACAAAGGATCTGGTAGAGGAGAGGAAAAAGAGAAGAAGGAGGGTCCCGGGGAAGAAATAGGCACCCTGACCTTTCACTTCTTCTTATCTACCTATTACTTCCCCCTGGGTCCCCTCCTTCCCTTTCTCCAAAGGTTCACTCTCCTCTCCTTTCAGAGTCCTTCCTCTCCAGCTCTTGACCTTTACCACCCACCTGGCTTCATCCATCACCTTCCACCCCCCCCCCCCACCCCCCAACCTTTTTATTCTGGCATCTTCCCCATTCCATCTCAGTCCTGAAGAAGGGTCTCAGCCCAAGATGTCAACTATTTACTCTTCCATAGATGCTGCCTGACCTGCTGCATTGCTCCTGTGTCCTGCTTGTGATGCTGGATTTCCAACATCTGCAGATTTTCTTGTGTTCTTAGTTTGCAAACTTATCAATTAACCGTGACTCTGGAAGTGTTCTGCTCTTGGACCCTTGCTCTTTGTGATTTTTCTAAATGACTTGTATGATTAAGTAGAAGGGTGGAAGAGTGGGCTACTAAGTTTTCAGATGACACAGAGGTTGGCGGTGTTGTGGACAGTGTCACAGGTTACGACGGGACATCAACAGAGTTGGGCTGAGAAGCGGCAGGTGGAGTTCATTCCAGAAAAAGTGTGAAGTGATTCACTTTGGAAGATCAAACTGGAAGGCAGAGCACAAGGCTAATGGCAGGATTCTTAGCAGTGTAGTGAGACAGAATGGTTTTGGGGTGCAGATCCACAGATCCCTCAAAATTGCTGCGCAAGTTGATAAGGTGGTTAAGGAGGTGTATGGTATGTTGGCCTTTGTCAGTCGGGGATTGAGTTCAGGAACCACAAGGTAACGTTGCAGCTCTATAAAACCCTGGTTAGATCACAGCTGGAGTATTCTGTTCAGTTCTGGCTGCCTCATTATGAAAAGGATGTTCAAGCAGTGTTACAGGATGCATGTCTTATGAGGTTAGGTTGAGCGAGCTCGGGCTTCTTTCTTTGGAGTGAAGGAGGGTGAGAGGTGACTTGATAGAGATGTACAAGATGATAAGAGGCATTGATTGAGAGGAACAGCTGGGCATTTTTCCCAGGGCAGAAATGGCCAATACCAGAGGGCATCTGCTTAAGGTGAGTGGAGGAACGTTTAGGGGAGGTGTCAGAGGTAGGTGTTTTACACAGAGTGGTGGGGATGGTGGTGGAGGCTGATACAATTCAGGTGTTTGGAAGACTCTTAGATAGACCATGGGGTTAGATAAATGGTGGTTTATGGACTGTATAGGAGGGAAGGGTTAGATTGATCTTGGGGCAGGTTAAGAGGTCAGCATAACATTGTGGGTCTAAAGGTCTTTATTGTGCTGTTCTGCTCAATGTTCTATGTTCTAAAACTGCTCCTTAACCCTGGTTGCATCACCGTCTGAATGGAGGTCGCGATGTAATGATGGAAGAGTCGCGATGTAATGGTGCAGCTCTGTAAAACTCTGGTTAGGCCACACTTGGAGTACTGTGTCCATTTCTGGTCACCTCACTATAGGAAAGATGTGGAAGCATTGGAAAGGGTACAGAGGAGATTTACCAGGATGCTGCCTGGTTTAGAGAGTATGGATTATGATCAGAGATTAAGAGAGCTAGGGCTTTACTCTTTGGAGAGAAGGAGGATGAGAGGAGACATGATAGAGGTGTACAAGATATTAAGAGGAATAGATAGAGTGGATAGCCAGCGCCTCTTCCCCAGGGCACCACTGCTCAATACAAGAGGACATGGCTTTAAGGTAAGGGGTGGGAAGTTCAAGGGGGATATTAGAGGAAAGTTTTTTACTCAGAGAGTGGTTGGTGCGTGGAATGCACTGCCTGAGTCAGTGGTGGAGGCAGATACACTAGTGAAGTTTAAGAGACTACTAGACAGGTATATGGAGGAATTTAAGGCGGTGGGGTTATATGGGAGGCAGGGTTTGAGGGTCGGCACAACATTGTGGACTGAAGGGCCTGTACTGTGCTGTACTATTCTATGTTCTATGTTCTATGAGGGGCCACTGCACAGGATTGGAAAAAGCTGCAGAAAGTTGTAATCTCAGCCAGATCCATCATGAGCACTTGCTCACTGCCCCCCACCCCCTGCATCTGGGATACCTTCAAAAGTCGATGCCTCAAAAAGGCAGCTCCATCATTACGGACTCCCATCACCCAGGGCATGTCCTCTTCTCATTGCCACCATCAGGGAGAAGGTGCAGGAGCCTGAAGACACACACTCTCATTTCAGGAACTTTGCCATCAGAATTCTGAGTGGACAATAAATCCATGTACACTAACTCGGCATTTTTTTCTTATTTTGCTCTCTTTTTGCACTACTTCTTTAATTCAATTTGTTACATACAGCATCTTTTCATATTGTAATGTGTAGCATTTTATTATCAAGTATTTGCAATGTATTGCTGCCGCAAAATAACAAATTTTATGACATATGCCAGTGATATTAATCCTGATTCTGTTCTATATTCTACATTCTATATGATTGTGACCATCTCCATGGGCTGGAGCTTGCTGGTGAAACTAAGTGGTAAATGTCTGGGATTTGCTCTAGCCGTCCAGACATTATTGGATCGACTCTGCTGCCATTGTCCAGACTGTGCTCCATATCTGAGGTCTGGTAGCTGCCCTCTCACTTCCTCAATTCCTCATGCTCTTCCTGATGAACCTACTCCCATGACCTGTGCTGACTTAGAATGGGTGCAGGAACACCCTAACTGTTCCAGGGTGATGACTGCATCCAGTTTAGCATGAGGTCCGATTTACACATAGTGGCCACTTTATTCAATACCTCCTGTACCTAATAAAGTGACCGGTGAGTGTGTGTTTATGGTCTTCAGCTGCTGCAGCCCATCCACTTTAAGGTTCGACATGGTATGTGTTTGAAAATGCTCTTCTACATACCACTGTCGTAACACGTGTTTACTTGAGTTACTGTCACCTTGAGCCAATCCGGCCATTCTCCTCTGAACTCTCTCATTCACAAGGCGTTTCCGCCAACAGAACTGTCACTCACCCGATTTTTTTTTGTTTCTCACACCATTCCCTGTAAACTCTAGATATTCTGTATGAAAATCGCAGGAGATCAGCAGTTTCTGAGATACTCAAACCACCCCAACTGGCATCAACAATCATTCAACGGTGAAAATTACTTAGATTGCATTTCTTCCCCATTTTGATGTTTGGTCTGAACGACAACTGAACCTCATGACCATGTTGGCAAGCTTTTATGCACTGAGATGCTGCCACATAATTAGCTGATAAGATAATTGCATTAACGAGCAGGTGTACCTAATAAAGTGGTCACTGTGGATATATGTCTTTAAATTAATTGTATTTGCTGTACTGATATTAATTATGTAAAGGCATTTCAAGTGATTTATTCCTTTTAATTATTTTTGATTACAATTTTAATTGATTCATTCATATTTAATAGGTTGGGAATGTATTTGGCTACCAGTGACAATCAGAAATATTTCAAGTATTTGACATACAGCATTGTGGTGGGAATGCTTGAAGTGGCTGACCCGGATTTTGTGGGTGGGATTTGTTCTAGCTCTGTAACGTACAGAGGTTTTCACCAGTTTGGATCAAGACTTGATTTCCTTATTCATATTGTTGAATCTGCACAGAAACAGGCCCTTTGGCCCATCTAGTCCAGACCATGATCACCCATGTCATCCGACACGGGACATAATTGTGATGATGATTAATCTGGGGCGCCAATGTAGTGTAGCTGTTAGCGCGATGCTGTTACAGCTCAGGGTGTCGGAATTTGGAGTTCAATTCGTGTCCTCTGTAAGTAAGTTTGTACGTTTTTACCGTGGGCATGTGGCCAAGTGGTTAAGGCATTGGACTAGCGACCTGAAGGTCGTGAGTTCGAGCCCCAGCCGAGGGAACATGTTGTGTCCTTGAGCAAGGCACTTAATCACACATTGCTCTGCGACGACACTGGTGCCAAAATGTATGGGTCCTAATGCCCTTCCCTTGGAGAGGGGAGACTTGCAGCATGGGCAATTGCTGGTCTTCCATACAACCTTGCCCAGGCCTGCACCCTGGAGAGTGAAGACTCTCCATGGCCTCGCAAGACTAACGGATGCCTTTACTATGTTTTTACTGTGTGTGCGGAATTCTTGCTGCTCTGATTTTCTCCCTCACGCTCGTGGGTCACTGGGCGGCATGTCCAGAAGGGCCTGTTCCGTGCTGTATCTCTAAATAAATGTTAAATGATTACCCTCTCACACTAACACTATGATATAAATACAAGCTTATTATTGAGGACAAGAGGTGTTGTAGGAAATTTGTTAAAGTTCAGGAATGTAATTGGGAAAGACAATATATTTTGTGTTTTTCCACACCCTAGAGCTGCCTCCACCACCAGTCCCCCCTCCTGCCATCAAATCTCCCAACATCCAGACAAAGACCCAAATGGAGTCCTGGCACTCGGTGGTGCCGAGGCCCCACGGAGCGGAGCAGAAGGCAGAGCGAGCCGGCGACAGGAAAGCAGGAGGCCACCGAGGGAGGGAGGGTGGCGAGCCCCAGCACCTGGCGGAAGGCCGCCTGAACCCAGGAGAGTGCCGGGAACCCCCGGAGCACTGGCCAAACGAGGCCCACGGAGCCAGGCAGCGTCTGAACAAGGCCAGCAAGCGTGAGAGCTCCCAAGCCAAAGCACGGCTTCCTCAAGGTAAGGGCTAGAACGTCATCCCTGTCATAGCAGCCTCTCTTCTCTGTAACACAGAACACACAACATAGCAGTGACACTGTGGTTAGCGGAACAGCTTACAGTGGCAGTGATCAGCGTTCAATTCCCTCCATTGTCCGTAATGAGTTTGTAACCACTATGATCCACTGTGACCACGTGGATTTCCTCTGGAAGCTCTGCTTTTCTCCCACATTCCAAAGGTGTACGGGTAGTAAGTTGCGGGCAGGCTGTGTTGGCCCCGGAAGCATGGTGACATTTGTGGACTGACCCCAGCACATCTCGGACTGTGTTAGTTGCTGATGCAAACAACACACTTCACTGTATGTCTCAGCGTTTCAATGTACATGTGACAAGTAACGCTAATCTTTATCTTTAATCTTTAGAACACATAGTGTAGAGCACTGAACATAAAACGTTGGATAAAGAGCATAGAACGTTACAGCATAGGAACATAGTGTTGTTCCAAACTGATTAAGCTAATGACACCTGCACAAGGACCACATACCTCCTTTCTCAATATATTCATGTGCCTATTTAAGATCCTCTTAAATACCTCTATGCTTTCTCCTCTCCATTGGAATCTCTGCTCTCCAAAATGCTATCTCCTCTCTACACTGGTCCAACATCTCTATAATCCTCTCACCTCTCCATAACACTCCTTCCATAATGCTCTCAACTCCCTGAAATGGCCCCACCATTAGTTTGGGTTTGGGTGAACAGGGGTCAATAGGTCAGTCTTTGGAGCTGTGGCAATTTCCAAAGATTTCCAAGAGTCACGGGAGATGAAGAGTTAAAATTCCCATCCAAGGCACCACGTGAAGAAGGGCAATGGTTAACCATTTCATGCCTGTTCCGTCAGAGTTTTAAGTAATGGGAATGCATGTCTGGTGAGAGCCCTGGGTTTAACCATTGGTCAGGCCCCTTGTCTAAGAAAAGAATGTGCTGGCATTGGAGAGGGTTCAGAGAAGGTTCATGAGCATGATCCTAGGAATGAAAGGGTTAACATGTGAGGAGCATTTTAACAGGAGTTTAGAAGAATGAGGGGGTCATCTCATTGAACCCTGTCAAGTATTGAAAGTCCTAGATAGAGTGGATGTGGAGAGAAAGTTTTCTAAACTGGGGGTGTCTTTAAAACAGTGATGAGGAGGAATTTCTTCAGCTGGATGGTGGTGAATCTGTAAAATTCATTGCCGCAGATGGCTGTGGAGGCCAGGTCACTGAGTATACTTGAAGTTTCTTAATCAGTAAGGGCATCAAGGGTTACAGGAAGAGGGCAGAGAAAAGGGTTGAGAGGGATAGTAGATCAGCCATGATAGAATGGCAGATCAGACTAGATGGGCCGAATAGTCTGTCTTATGGGCTTAACTTCCCCGTGTCGTGCAGGTGTGGAGGATGTCCTTCCCTACAGCCGCCCGACGTTTCCATCGGCGCAGAACCCCCGGGAGCCCAGCTCCTCCAGCTCCGTGTCATCAAGAGGGTCCGGCGGACGGCGTAGAGGAGAGCAGATGGTGCCGGGGACTGCCCCGGCCTCATCCCGTCGGCTGGCATCCGAAACTGGTCTGCTGGAGATGGGAATGCCCGAGTGCGAAGAGGAAGAGTTCGAGGTGAATTCTGGGGGCACGGGGGTGGTGGTGGGGGGGGGAACAGGTGAAGTTGGTGGGGTGCAGTCATAGAATTCACAGTTAGATCCTCCGGAGGATTGTTTTCGGGGCAGAAATTGTGGAGGTGGGGGATCCGAGCATCGCTAACTTGCTCAGGATTTATACTGAAATTCACTTCCCTTTGAGGAAGTGACAATGACCCACGTTTATCTATTCATGTAGAGATACAGCACTATGTAGATCCTTCCAGCTCAATGAACCATGCCATCCAGAAACCCCCTGCAATTTAACCCAGGCCTAATCACAGGACAATTTAGAATAACCAATAAAGCTACTAACCGGAACATCTTTGAAGTGTGGGAGATGAACAGAGCACCCGGAGAAAACCCTTGGTTTCACCAGGAGGAAAGTACAAATTCCTTATTGAGGGCGCCGAAACTGAACTCTGAACTCACATGCCCGATCTGTAATAGCTTTGCGCTAACCACTACACTACCGCGGTGTCCTAAAGAGATCCCTCCCCTTCTTGACCTTCTGCTGTCGTTTTAGAGAAGGTGCTCCTGTGCTGGTGTTTCGGTAGAGTCATGTGTTGGGGAGAGAATTTTTGGGATTTTAGATCCAGTAATGAAGGGAAGGCGATACACTTCCAAGCGGTAACAAAGTGTGACTTGGAGGGCAGATGGAAAGTGTCATTTTCCCTTACAGCTGATTCCCTTCCACGAGGGAGTTATGATTTGTAACTTCAAAACATTAAACTAATTCAAAGGAAGACACAGGAGTCTGAAACGTGAGTCTATCTTCGTGTTTACTTCAAGCGAGGTGCACTGGTATCACATGGTAAAGTGATGCCATTAATGTATTTATACATATAAACCACAATGAATTATTTAACTGAACAAAAATGCTTAATCAAACAATATATATATACACAAGATTACTCAAATGTTACTGAAGATAATAAATACAAAACAGATGGTCCACATTCGGACACGTAATGGAGATAGAGGAACTCAACAAGTCAGATAGCATCTATGGGGGAGATAAGATAGACAGTCAAGGTTTGGGGACTAGACCCTTTATAGATAAATAAAGGATTAGCTTTATTTGTCAAACATACATCAAAGTACACGGTGAAATGCCTTGTTTGTGTCAATTCAGATCTGCGAGGATTGTGCTGGGGGCTTCCTCCACAAACGTAACATGCCCATAACTCCCTAACTCTAACCTGAGTGGAAGAAGCCAGAGCACCCAGAGGAAACCCAGACGGTCACAGGGAGAATTTGTTAACCCCTTCCAGACAGCGGCGGGTATCGAACCCCATCACTGGCCTTGTAAAGTGATTGTGCTAACCACTACACTGCCGTGCCACCCAAATCATCAGGGGTAGAAGAGTAAAGGTGAAGGGGAGCCAGTGCTACAGAGGGAAATGGGCAGTCAATGTTTCAATATGAGATGTTCCGGGTACAAAGGTTAATTCCCGGGATGGCGGGACTGTCATATGTTGAAAGATTGGAGCGACTGGGCTTGTTGAATTTAGAAGGCTGAGAGGGGATCTTATTGAAACATATAAGATTATTAAGGGATTGGACATGCTGGAGGCAGGAAGCATGTTCATTGAGTCCAGAACCAGAGGCCACAGTTTAAGAATAAGGGGTAGGCCATTTAGAACGGAGTTGAGGAAAAACTTTTTCACCCAGAGAGTGGTGGATATGTGGAATGCTCTGCCCCAGAAGGCTGTGGAGGACAAGTCTCTGGATGCTTTCAAAAAAGAGATGGATAGAGCTCTTAAAGATAGCGGAATCAAAGGTGATGGGGATAAGGCAGGAACTGGATACTGATTGTGGATGATCAGCCATGATCACAGTGAATGGTGGTGCTGGCTCGAAGGGCCGATTGGCCTACTCCTGCATCTACTTGTCTATTGTCTATTGTCAAAGATACTGCCCGAACAACTGAGTTACTCCAGTATTTTGTGTTTTGCTGCTCTAGGTTTCAGCTCTTGTCTCTTCTGTCTCTGACTATTTCTATCAGAATCAGGTTTAATATCATCGGCATACATCATGAATCTTTTTGATCTGCAGCAGCAGTACATAATAATTTTTTTTTTGTGTGCCATACTCTTCCAGAGCCTTGGTGACCACTTTTCAAGTGGTTGTCTTAGAGGAAAGATTCTGTGAGTGGTCCCCCACGTCCTTCTCACAGCGCAGTGTTTTTTTACAAGGCCGAGTTGCGAGCTCGGCACTCAACCCAGCACGGATGGAAAGCGTGCCCGGGAGCGGCCTGACTGGATTCGAACTCGGGAGTCCGGCGCTGATGTCGCTGCGCCACCAGCCGGCCCATACATAATAATAAAAAGTATAAATTGCAATAAGAACTGTATGTTAAAAATTCAACTAAATATGTGGTGCAAAAAGAGAGCAAAAATAAAGAAAAAATATTGAGGAAGTGTTCATGGATTCATTGTCCATTTAGAAATCTAATGGTGGAGGGGAAGAAGCTGCTCCTAAAACTTTGAGTGTGTGTCTTTGGGCTCCTGTACCTCCTCCCTGATGGTAGCAATGTTCTGGATGATGGGGGTCCTTAGTGTTGGATGCTGCCTGTTTGAGGCATTGCCTTTTGAAGGTGTCCTCAAAGCTGGGGAGGGTAGTGGCCATGATGGAGCTGACTGAGTTTACAACTTTCTGCAGCTTTTTCCAAATCTGTGCAGTTGTCCTTCCATACCAGATGGTATGATTCATTTCCACCATTGGCAAGCTATTGCATTTGAAATGGAGCTGATGAGGAGAGAGGTAAAAAAAAATGAATAAGAGAAACAAAATATTGGTGCTTTTGGTTGCTGACTCCTTGTTCTTCCCTCCACAGGATATGGAAAACTAAAGGAAAGAAGATAATTTCAGGCAATTAACCCCGATCAGACTCTGGAGAGCTCTATGCCAGTTTTTGTAAAACTCCTTACCCGTGGAAGATATTTGATGCCAGATGTAATGTCTGGTTCAATGAGGGGATTGTGTAAATTATAAATGTTTGCATCATCTTGATTGACCACATCAATTAAGTTTTTTGTTTTTTTTTTCATTTGACTTTTGAATCTTTTGTTTTGAGGGGGGAGGTTGGGATGAACTTAGCTTTCAATTGTAACTTATACCTGTCAACTTTTCTATAGTTCATTGAAAACAGAAAGCTAAAACAGGGTGATTCATATTGTAAATACATATTGGAGTTCTTTGTCACACCCTGTCAGTCCAACAACCTCCCATTGGCCCTGTTGTATATAAGTAACATGTTCTATCAACACCCTCCAAAGAATGGCTGTTTTGGCAAAAAAGTGGAATTGTTTTTAATAATATATATAATTGTTTTTTTTGTGTCGTTGTAATGCACTGTTTAATTTTTTTTTTAATTTCTTGGTTTCAAAAGCACAATCACTAAACTTTATAATTTGGAAAGAAAAAAAACACTTTTAATGGTTTAATCTCCGACATCTTAGTGGAGTATTACGTGTGACAAAGGGGAAGCAAAATGGAGAAATGTCTTGAGTTTTTTTGCCATCTGAGATTGAGATGATGGTTTTTTTTATTGGGGGGAGTGAGGGAGGGATCAGGATGATTGGTGGGGAACTCTCGGGAGGGGTTGAGAGGAATCTGCACACTTGCGCAGAAGCGAGTGGAAGAGTCAATCCTTTAGTTCACCTCTCTCTAGTAAGAAGAAAAAAAATATTTCTTGCCAAGGTGAAGAATGGAGATGGGACCTGTGGTAGTTTACAAAGATACAAAGACTTTCTGATCTGCATAGATCCGGTTCCATCTCCGCAGCTGCAAATCCGACTTAATAAGAGTACAGTACCTTGTTATGCTTGCTGATGCAACTTACACAAGTACCTCTGGCCTCCGGACTGACTGCTGTCTGTGCTGGTGAGGGCACAGATGCTGAAACTGGGTTCTGATTGGAAGAAGCTTACTTAACACTTCAATCAACAAGGATGCCTTCCTTTATAGGAAAACATTCAGAACGACCACCCTTAGACGCCTCCCGAATCTACTGTGATGACCCGCGTCACCGGACGGATGGTTCAAGTTGAACTTCTTGTCAACCACTCGTGTGGTTACCAAGGGCAACAGTGTATTGTGCTAAGACAACTTGTCCTCATTGTCTTGGTATTTTTTATGTAAGAATTCCTTTCTGTAGTCATGAATTTACATATTTGAGGATTTAATAACCCTAAACGTATAATTTCCCTGCCACATTATTTATTAAAAATTCTCCTCAAGATCACAAACACGATTCATTGTGTCAGAGACTTTTCTGTAAGAAAAGCAGAATATTGATCATGATTGTTCCTTGGAATAAAACTTCCAATTTGTGCAAGAAATACAAAGAGCACTGGAGGAGTTCCAGAGGCCAAGATGCATCTGCAGAGAGAAAGGGATTGTGAACATTGCATGTTGAGACCCTAGTCCTGGTGCAGGATTAGGACTCGAAGCATTGACATTTCCTTTCTCCCCACAGACGCTGCTCAACCCGCTGAGTTCCTCCAGCTGGTAGTTTGATGCTCCAGATTCCAGCATCTGCACTCTCTTGTGTCTCAGTCTTAATTTGAGCAAGTTTGTTGTCCTGTAAGGAGACAACGTAAGATTGATAGGAGACCATTCATCTCTTTGCACCGGTTCCACCATTCTCTTCCATCAAGGCTGAACAGGACCTTAAGAACACTTACCTATTTTTTCTTCATTTAAGTTCAAGTTTATTGTCATCTGACTGTACCTGTACACAACCAAATGAAACAGTGTTCCTCCAGAACATGGTGCACCCACAAAACATATATCACACACAGCACATAAATCAAAATATTACCATAAATAAATCAATAAAATATAATTCAAAAATGCATGTGGGACAGAGCACAGGGAAACACCTCGCCGTCCTAGTGACAGGAACCTGGTGATGGCAGGATATTCACATCACACAGGTGTTGCTTGCAAGACTAACATTAGTTGCCCGTTTCTGCCTACCTCTTGGAGGCACTGATGAGTGGCCATCTTGGACCATAGCAGACCAACTGGTGAAGGCGATCACATAGTGCTGTTGGAGAGAGATTTCCAAGATTTAGACCCATAAGACCATAAGATGTAGGAGCAGAATTAGGCCATTCAGCCCATCGAGTCCACTCCACCATTCTCCATCAAACCATTCTCTTGCCTTCTGCCCATAACCTTTGACGCCATTACTAATCAAGAACCTGTCAACCTCTGCTTTAAATATACCCAATGACTTGGCCTCTACAGCCGTCTGTAGTAACGAATTCCCTTAGCTGAAGCCATTCTCCTCATTGCTGTTCTAAAGGGACATCCCAGCAATGATGAAGGAATGATGAGGTGTTTTCAAGACGACAAGATCAGGATAATGACTCCTGAAGAAGGATCTCGGCCCAAAACGTGGACTGTTTATTACTCTCCATAAATGCTGTCTGGCATGCCGATTTCCTCCAGTATTTTGTGTGTGTTGTGGTGTTTCCCACATGCCTGCTACCCTAGTCCTTGGTGGTAGAGATTGTAGGTTCACCACAGAAAATAGAACATAACAACACAGTACAGGCACTTTACCCACGATGTTGTGTTAACTATTTAAGATACTCTGAGATCAATCTAACCCTTCTCTCCTACATAGCCCTCGATTTTTCTATCATCCACGTGCCAATCTAAGAGCATCTTATATGTCTCTACCACCTCCCTGGCAGGTCATTCCACACTCTAACAATTCTCTATGTTGAAAACTTATCTCTGATATACCTCCTATACTTTCCTCCAATTACCTTAAAATTATACCCACTGGTATTAGCCATTTCCACCCTAGGAAAATGTCTCTGACTATCCACTTGATTTATGCCGCTTATCATCTTCTACATCTCTATCAAGTTGCCTCTCATCCTCCTTCAATCCAAAGAGAAAAGCTCTCATGCACTCAACCTATCCTCTAAAGATATTCTCTGTGATCCAGGCAGCATACTGGTAAATCTCTACAGCCTCTCTAAAACTACCACTTTCTTCCTGTAATTAGGCAGTCAGAATTGAACACAATACTCCAGGATTGCTCTGTGCACAGTTTAATGGAACTGAAGCATTACCTCGCAGCCTTTGGCCCATCTGATGAAGGCCAGCACATCATACACCTTCTTAACAATTTTGAGGGATCTATGGATGATTCATGCAATATCCCTGTACACTGCTAAAAGTCATGCAATTAACCAGTTGATGTTCCAAAGTAAATCTTTTCTCACTTTTCCAGCCGCCCGAAGTGAAGTGAGAAAAGCCGAACTTTTCTCACTTCACTTGCCACTTCTCAGCCCAGCTCTGTATCCTGTCATTGTCCCTTCTACAGCTCCACCAAACTTCATGCAATCTGCATTGGCAAGTGCTGTCAGATTAGCCTGGGTATGAAAATACAGTGCACTTTATAGGTTGTTCAGAGTGTAGCCCCTTGTAAACTGGTGATGCATTCAGCATTGTTGCAGTAAATGGTCCATTATTCTATTGCGGTAGTGTTGGTATTTCCAAAAGCATTGAGTTGCATTGATCCAGAAAAGTTGAGGACTTTCCAGTGGGTTACTGACTTGTGTCTTGCTGATGGTGGAAATCAGGATGTCTAAGTAGCTTTCCACAGGATACATAGACTATGATCTGCTCTGCAGATGTAATGAATATCCAAGTCAAGTCAAATTAAATTTATTATCAAAGTACAGTATTGTACAAGAGTCTGAGACACATAAGTATAGCAAGGGTGCCTAAGCATTTTGCACAGTGCTATATTTGCCAAAATGGAGTGGAAAGTGAGTTTCTAAATTTAGCGGGAGCAAAGTATGAGGGTGGAGTGCTGCAGGAGGGGTGTGGGGCAGGTGGTAGACGAGTGCCAGGGCGGGGTGGCGCAGGAGCATACATACTCAACCCTGAGACACCAGGAAAGGTCACAGAACGTCTCTCTGGTGCTTCCCTCTCCCTTTCTCTTTTTCCCAACCACAATTCCGCTCTTCCTGCCCCCTTCAAAGGTTCAATTTAATGTCAGAGAAATGTATACAGTATATACATCCTGAAATGCTTTTTCTTCGCAAACATCCATGAAAACAGAGAAGTGCCCCAAAGAATGAACAACAGTTAAACATGAGAACCCAAAAGCCACCCCCCAGCTGCCCCCTCCCATGCATAAGTAGCGGCGAGCAACAATCCCCCCTCCCGTCCCGCCGGCAAAACAAAAAGTTACCGAGCAGAAGCGTGAGCTAAGCGATTGCAAAGACACAGACATTACAGTTACCGCAAAGACTATCACAATTCATCCGGTTTTCGGCAACCCATAGGTTCTCTCTCCCTCATAAAGGAGAAGGAGGTGTCCCCCATTTTCACTCTTTGTCCACAATAAAGACCACTATCAGAATCAGGTTTATCATCACTCACATATGTTATGAAATGCGTATTTCTTTTGCAGCAATGGTACAGTGCAATACATAAAACTACTATAGTACTTTGCAAAAGTCTTAGGCTCATGCACAAATACACACACACACACACACATACATATGCATGCCTAAGATTTTTGCACAGTACTGTATGTATATGTCACCATATACTATGTCGAGATTCCTTTACTGGAAAATGAAGAAATACAATAGAATTTATGCATAAGAATAAAAAATAATACTGAGAACATGAGTTGCAGAGTCTTCAAAAGTGAGTTTGTAGGTTGTGGATTCAGTTCAGAGTTGTGGTGAGAAAAGTTATCCACGCTTGTTCAGGAGCAGGATGGTTGAAGGGTAATAACTTTTTATTTTATACTTTATTGCCGCCAAACAATTGATACTAGAACATGCAATCATCACAGCAATATTTGATTCTGCGCTTCGCACTCCCTGGAGTACAAATATACACTCCCTGGATTACAAATATTAAATATTAAAAACAGTTAAAATTAGTAAATATTAAAAATTTAAATTATAAATTTAAATTATAAATCATAAATAAAAAATAGAAAAATGGGAAGTAAGGTAGTGCAAAAAAACTGAGAGGCAGGTCCGGATATTTGGAGGGTACGGCCCAGATCCGGGTCAGGATCCGTTCAGCTGTCTTATCACAGTTGGAAAGAAGCTGTTCCCAAATCTGGCCTTACAAGCCTTCAAGCTCCTGAACCTTCTCCCGGAGGGAAGAGGGACGAAAAGTGTATTGGCTGGGTGGGTCGTGTCCTTGATTATCCTCGCAGCAATGCTCTGACAGTGTGCGGTGTAAAGTGAGTCCAAGGGCAGAAGGTTGGTTTGTGTGATGTGCTGCGCCGTGTTCACGATCTTCTGCAGCTTCTTTCAGTCTTGGACAGGACAACTTCCATACCAGGTTGTGATGCACCCTAAAAGAATGCTTTCTACGGTGCATCTATAAAAATTCGTGATGGTTTTAGGGGACAGACCAAATTTCTTTAGTTTTCTCAGGAAGTAAAGGTGCTGGTGGGCCTTCTTGGCAATGAACTCTGCTTGGCTGGACCAAGTCAGGTCATTTGTTTGGTCAGGTCATTTGTGATATTGACCCCGAGGAACTTAAAGCTGTTCCACTTGCGCACCACCGATGTAACTGTTCCTGAACCTGTTAGTGTAGAACCTAAGGCTTCTGTACCTCCTTCCTGATGGTAGCAGCAAGAAGAGAGCATGGCCTGGTTGGTGGGTCCTTGATGATGAATGCTTCAATGTGGAACATAGAACAGTATGGCACAGTACGAATCCTTCGACCCATGATGTCATGCCGATCTATATAAACCTACTCCAATATCAATCTAACCCTTCTTTCCTACATTTCAGTTACGTTTTGTAACTCCAAAACATAAAACTGATCAAAAGTAAAACACAGAGTAAGGGATAACGTGCATACATTTTTATTTTAGTGAGGTGCACACTTATGACATGGCATAATGACTATTGTCATTCACGTACTTCTATACACAACCTATCATAAAATATGCAAACAATGTAGAATATTTAATCAAACAATATATTTGCCATATTACTCAAATATTACTGAAATATTAAATACGCTACGCTCCGCTTCTTAGTTATAAACTCCAACTCTATTGAATGCACATCAACTTATAAATATATATAAAGAGAGAGTATACTATATAATATACTATATCTGGCAAGTGTGGATTGAGACAGGCTGTTTTCTGGTAAAGATGTACTTGGTAAGTGGGAGGCCTTCAAAAGAGAAATTCTGAGAGTAAGAAGCCTGGATGTGCCTGCCAGAGTAAAAGGTAAAGATAACAGGCGTAAGGAACTTTGGTTTTCAAGAGATATTGAGGCCCCAGTTAAGAAACAAAAAGAAAGGTGCATTTTAGATATAAGCAGATAGGAACAAATGAGGTGCTTATGGAGTCTAAGAAATGCAAGAGAACATTTAAAAAGAAATTAGGAATGCTAAAAGAAAGCATGTGGTTGCCTTAGCAGACAAGGTGAAGGACAATCCTGAGAGATTCTACAGGGATGGTGATAACAAAAGGATTGTAAGAGACAAAACTGATCCTCTGGAAGATCAGAATGGCAATCTATGTGTGGAGCCCAAAGAGATGGGGGAGGTCTAAAATGCATTTTTTTTGCATCTGTATTGAATCAGGAGACAGACACAGAGTCTATAGAAGTAAGGCAAAATGACATCAACTTCATGAATTCTATACAGGTTACAGAGGAGGAGGTGTTTACTATTTTGAGGATAATTAGGGTGGATAAACACCCATAATTTGAGATTTACCAGAGGTGAGGTACCAAAGGATTGGAGGACAGCCAATGTTGTCTCACTGTTTAAGAAAGGCTTTAAAAATAAACTAGGAAATTATTGGCCAGTGAGCATGACATTAGTACTGGGAAAGTTAATGGATGGTATTGTAAGGGACTAGATATATGAATATTTGAATAAATATGGACTGATTCAAGACAGTCAGCATGACTTTGTGTATGGTAAGTCATGTCTAAACAATCTTAATAGAGTTTTTCGAGGAAATTACCAAAAAAGTTGGTGAAGGTCAGACAGTGGCTGTTGTCTATATGGAATTTGGCAAGGCATTTGACAAGGTCCAGCATGAGAGGCTGGTCAAAAAGGTTCAGTCGCTTGGCATTCAAGAGGTAGAAAGCTGGATTAGACATTGGCCTTGTGTTTAAGGGAAGTTTGGGTAGGTACATGGATGGTTGAGGTATGAATTGAATTGACTTTATTACTTACATCCTTCAAATACAGGAGGAGTAAAAATCCTTATGTTACGTCTCCGTCTAAATGTGCAATGTGCAGCTTATAGTAATTTATAATAAGTGATATGTACAACAGGACAGCCAATAAAACATAGAAATACAATTGTATCAGTATGAATTAATCAGTCTGATGGCCTGGTGGAAGAAGTTGTCCCAGAGCCTGTTGGTCCTGTCTTAAATGAACTAATTCCAGAATCAGCAGACTCACTTTGAAGGAGTCTACAGCTCATGTTGTCAGTATTCTTTCTTTCTTTATCAATTATTGTTATTAGTTTTTCTTTGTATTTGCACTGTTCGTCTTCTTTTGCACATTGGTTGTTTGTCAGTTTTTATACGTAGCTTTTCATTGATTTCGTTGTATTTGTTTGTTCTACTGTGAATGCCGGCAAGAAAATTAACTCATGATTTTATATGGTGACATATGTGTATATTGATGAAAAATTTACTTTGAACTATACTGACTGAGAAGCTGATCTACATAATCCTATTTGCCACCGCTAGGTCCATGTTCCTTGCCCAAGTGTCTTTCTCCAGCTGAAGATTCTGCTGTTCCTGAACTCTGCCGATCCTTGATCCTCAAGGATCAACTTTATTCGCCACGTGCATTTACACGTATTAGAAATTTACTGTGGTATGTTGGTGTGTCAGACAACAAAAAAATAGCATTCAACAGTTATAAGAATAAAATATTATATAAAATTTAGAGATTAAAGTAGAGATATGGAATAAAATGAGCCTAAATACATAAATATCAGCAAGTATGTGTTTACCATGTAAAGAGCGTTATGAAAGTGGGTGCAGTGCAGTGATGGGGTTAATAGGTAGAGGGGGTGTGGGGGCTAACCCAGTGACTGGGGTAATAGATGAAGGGTACTATGGGTGCGCAATGGGAATGGTTGATCAGTTGAACTGCCAGGGGAGGAAGCTTTTAAAATGGTGTGAAGTTTTTTGGTTTAGTAGCCCTATAATGCTTCCAGGAGTAAGTTTTTAAAAGAGGCAGTTTGCAGGGTGGGTAGTGGCCGCAGTGATTATTCCTACCTGTATCTTTGTCCTGGACGCACCCAAGTCTTGCAGTGATAATGGACCACAGCCAATAACCTTTTATGCTGACCTGGCAGTTGGTATATGGTGAGAGGATGCTGTGCCAAACCAAATGGTAGTAGCTGACGTGAGGATGCTCTCACTGATGCCAGTGTAAAATGTAGAATTGAACCAATATGTTCTGGCGAAGATGGAATTTTACCAACTGTCACAAGTACATCTTCTGCCAAGCCTACCGTGACGGACCTCCCCTTTCGTTTGTTGGTCCATTACTCCTTTTGTCTTGTGAGCCACTCCATTTAGAGTCATAGAACACTAAGGTACCACAACAGGCCCTTTGGCCCATCAGGTCAATGCTGAACTATTAACCTGCCTAGTCCCATTGACCTGCACCAAACCATAGCCCTCCGTACCCCTGCCATCCATGTACCTATCCAAATTTCTCTTAAATGTTGAAATCAAACTCACATCCACCACTTCCGCTGGCCTCACTCTCTCCACCCTCTGAGTGAAGAAGTTCTCCCTCATGTTCCTCTTAAATATTTCACTGCTCATCCTTTTCCATTAACCTCTGGTTGTAGTCCCATCCAACCTTATTGGAACAAGCATGCTTGCATGTACCTATCTATATCTCTCTTAATTTTACACACCTTAATCTCTTAATATTCACTTCATTCTCACCTCTTTTCCCAACCTTTCTCCACCTTCAGATTTCCTGCTGACCAGAAGCGTTGAACTGGATGGTGCTGAAAGCTAGAGTTTGCCAGACAGCTGCAGTGGGGTGTTGTGTTCCGAGCTGCTGCCCTGAGCTGTTGCTCAGTGACTCAGACGTCTGGAATGTGCTGGGTCTCACCTGATGTCTGCTGAGCCCAGAACTGGTTCTCTAGCTGTAGTAACTCTCACTAAATGTCGGAGGAACTCAGCAGGACGAGCAGCATCCACAGAGAGGAATACATGGTCGATGTTTTGGGTCAAGACCTTCCATAAGGACTGGAAAGGAAGAAGCCAGAATAAGAAAGTGGAAGGAGGGGAAGTTGGAGGGAAAGGAAGGAGGCGAAGCCAGGCGGGTGGGGGAGCGGGGTATGAAGTGAGAAGCTGAGAGTTGATAAGCAGAAAAGGTAAAGGGCTGGAGAGGAGAGTGAACAGTGAGAGAACGAGAAGGAGGAGGGGCACCAGGGGGAGGCGATAGGCAGGTGAGGAGGATTGAAGAGGTAAGAGGGGTGCCAGAGTGGGGAATAGAAACATAGAAAATAGGTGCAGGAGTAGGCTATTCGGCCCTTCGAGCCTGCACTGCCATTCAGTATGATCATGGCATTTGACAAGGTTCCACACGGTAGGCTTATTCAGAAAGTCAGAAGGCATGGGATCCAGGGAAGTTTGGCCAGGTGGATTCAGAATTGGTTTGCCTGCAGAAGGCAGAGGGTCGTGGTGGAGGGAGTACATTCCGATTGGAGGATTGTGACTAGTAGTGTCCCACAAGGATCTGTTCTGGGACCTCTACTTTTCGTGATTTTTATTAACGACCTGGATGTGGGGGTAGAAGGGTGGGTTGGCAAGTTTGCAGATGACACAAAGGTTGGTGGTATTGTAGACAGTGTAGAGGATTGTCGAAGATTGCAGAGAGACATTGATAGGATGCAGAAGTGGGCTGAGAAGTGGCAGATAGAGTTCAACCCAGAGAAGTGTGAGGTGGTACACTTTGGAAGGACAAACTCCAAGGCAGAGTACAAAGTAAATGGCAGGATACTTGGTAGTGTGGAGGAGCAGAGGGATCTCGGGGTACATGTCCACAGATCCCTGAAAGTTGCCTCACAGGTGGATAGGGTAGTTAAGAAAGCTTATGGGGTGTTAGCTTTCATAAGTCGAGGGATAGAGTTTAAGAGTCGCGATGTAATGATGCAGCTCTATAAAACTCTGGTTAGGCCACACTTGGAGTATTGTGTCCAGTTCTGGTTACCTCACTATAGGAAGGATGTGGAAGCATTGGAAAGGGTACAGAGGAGACTTACCAGGATGCTGCCTGGTTTAGAGAGTATGCATTATGATCAGAGATTAAGGGAGCTAGGGCTTTACTCTTTGGAGAGAAGGAGGATGAGAGGAGACATGATAGAGGTGTACAAGATAATAAGAGGAATAGATAGAATGGATAGCACGCACCTCTTCCCCAGGGCACCACTGCTCAATACAAGAGGACATGGCTTTAAAGTAAGGGGTGGGAAGTTCAAGGGGGATATTAGAGGAAGGTTTTTTACTCAGAGAGTGGTTGGTGCATGGAATACACTGCCTGAGTCAGTGGTGGAGGCAGATACACTAGTGAAGTTTAAGAGACTACTAGACAGGTATATGGAGGAATTTAAGGTGGGAGCTTATATGGGAGGGAGGGTTTGAGAGTCGGCACAACATTGTGGGCCGAAGGGCCTGTACTGTGCTGTACTATTCTATATTCTATGTTCTATGGCTGGTCATCCAACTCAGAACCCTGTACCAGCCTTCCCTCCATACCTCCTGATCCCTTTAGCCACAAGGGCCATATCTAACTCCCTCTTAAATATAGCCAATGAACCGGCCTCAACTGTTTCCTGTGGCAGAGAATTCCACAGATTTACCACTCTCTGTGTGAAGAAGTTTTTCCTAATCTCGGTCCTAAAAGGCTTCCCCTTTATTCTCAAACTGTGACCCGTCATTCTGGACTTCCCCAACATCGGGAACAATCTTCCTGCATATAGGACGAGGGAAAAGGGAAAGGGGAAAGGGGAGGGGGAAAATTACCAGAAGTTAGAGAAATCACTGTTCATGCCGTCAAGTTGGAGGCTACCCAGATGGAATATGAGATGTTGTTCCTCCAGCATGAGAGTGGTCTCATTGTGCCAGTAGAGAAGGCCATGGACAGAGATGTCAGAATGGGAATGTGATTGGAATTAAAATGGTTGGCCACTGGAAGTTCCAGCTTGCTGTAGGTGGAGCAAAGGTGCTCGGCAAATGTTCTTTAACTCACTGAGCTGAGGGGACGAGTTACTCTTCAGAAATATCGTTACAAACCAGCCATACCTTGTC
The DNA here is from genome assembly GCF_030028105.1 of Mobula birostris. NCBI lineage: Eukaryota > Metazoa > Chordata > Chondrichthyes > Myliobatiformes > Myliobatidae > Mobula > Mobula birostris. The sequence continues at coordinate 6,831,953 of NC_092375.1, read as the reverse complement.
TACGTGGATTCATATGAATGGGGTCACTGGCCATCACTTAAAAAAGGCTTTGAACATTCTTTTGACTTCCCGAATACAGTAATAAACATTAACAGTCTAATTAAGTTACATTAATGAGACATGTAACGTTTATTGTCATATGCTGGCTGAGTTTACAATTCTCTGCAGCTTCTTCTGCCTTGTGCCCTATCAGAAGCCAATCCGGGCAAGGTGTGGGCAACGTTGTAACCTGCCTACCATCACGATGAGGTAACTTCAGGGTGGAGGAGCAACACCTCATGCTCTGTTTTGGGCAGCCTCTAATCTGACGGCATGAATTTTAATTACTTTAACCTCCAGGAATTACTGCATCATCCCTCCCTCTGTCTTTTCCTTCCTCCATTCTAGTAACCGTCTCACACTTTCTTTTCTTCCTGCCCATCACTTTGCCCTGGTTCCCTTCCTCCTTCCATTTCTCCCATGGTCCACTCTGCTCTCCTATCAGATTCCTTCTTCCTCAACCCTTTACCTCTTCCACCTATCTCCTCGCAGCTTCTTACTTCCCTCTCTGCCACCACCCGCGTCTTCCGCCTCATCTGGTCTCACCTATCACCTGCCAGCTTGTACTCCTCCCCCTCCCCCCCCACCTTCTTTCCCTTTCCTTTCCAGTTCGGATGAAATGTTTTGGCCTGAAATGTTGACTGTTTATTCCCCTCCATTGATGCTTTCTGATCTTTTGAGTTCCTCTGGCATTTTGTGTGCTTTAGTCATTAAAGCTGCTCGTTGTGAACAGATCCTGGCAAGGGGGATGTTTCTGGCAGAGGAGAAATTACCATTTGGCTACTTAGGCCTGAGAAGAGGTTCACCGGCCAGGTTTTCCGCGTCTGCTTACAAACTTAAGTCGGCTTATGAGAACCAGAGAGGACGCTAGCCTTTAATGTTATTTGTGAAGCCTCTAGCAGTTGAATAGCCCACCTGGACTTGCAGGGCTGCAGACCCTTCCAGCCAAGCTAATGGCTTTTGTCAAAGTGAAACACACAAGTGGCCCAAGGGGGAAGGATAGAAAATAGAAAAACACAAACTATTCTGAACGTTTAATTATTTTGGCCCACGCTCAGGTGCTTATAAGCACTTGGACTCCAGTCAGTCTGGCTGGCATGATGGGAGCTAAAGATTTGAGTACTGGAATGCGGTTTGGAAGCCTTCAATTTTGTCAGCTTCCTGTCATTAAGAATGATTTTGTGCTCTTGTCACCTTGGTGCCAGTAGAGTTGCAAAACTTTTCCTCACTTGTGACTCACCCTCTCGTTCACTTGCGTTGATACCCAAGTCAGCGGTTTGAGAGAGTCACCGAGTGACAGAGTCATTCAGCACAGAAGCAGGCCACTTGGACCTCTGAGTCCATGCTGGCCATTGACTGCCCTTTCACACTGATCCTACAGTAACCCCGTATTTAGCCTTGGGGCCATCCATTGTGGCCACCGGGGAAGGGGGCCGCCAGAGTTGGATGGCAGGGGATGCCAGCGTTGGATGGCAGGGGATGCCAGAGTTGGCGGCATGCCAGGGGATCCATCCTGGGCTGGGGCCAGCTCCTCCTGTCAGTGCTGCCCTCCAGTGTTCGCTCGGTGGAAGCTGGATTGCATTCCTCTGCAGCTGCACTTGCACAAGAAAGAAATGCTGTGTGTTTGTTCTTGCAGAAATGTAGCTCCCAGATAACATCCCATGCATCATCGATATACAGGCTGTGAACTCAGAGACCTGGGCTATAGTACCACTGTATGACTGTATGCCTTTCTGCTGTCATAACTTTGTAAGCTCTATGTGCAGTGTTACAGTATTTGTGCTATATGCAGTGCGGCTGGCAGGGCAGAGCTACGTCTCTACCAAAGGAGATGTAAGGTGTGCCTTCCCTCTGCTCATCTGCAGGTCATCGTTGGGCAAGGTGTAGCACCTGCTTAACGCCCACTCAGGGACACGTACAGACTAATTCTGCTCCTATGGAGCAGGTGGTGGATGGTCATAGGACCATAAGACATAGGAGCAGAATTAGGCCATTCAGCCCATCAAGTCTGCTCCATCAATCCATCATGGCTGATCCTGGATCCCACTCAATCCCATACACCTGACTTCTTGCCATATCCTTGCCAATCATGAAATTATCAACTTGGCCTCCACCGCAGTCCGTGGAAGAGCATTCCACAGATTCACCACTCTCTAGTTGAAAAAAATCCTCCTTACCTTTGGTCTAAAAGGTCCCTTCTCAATTTTGAGGCTGTGCCCTCGAGTTCTGGATACACCCACCTTAGGAAACATCCTTTCCACACCTACCTTATCTAGTCCTTTCAACATTTGGAAGGTTTCAATGAGATTATCCTGCATTCTTCTAAATTCCAGTGAGTACAGGCCCAGAGCTGCCAAACACACCTCATATGTTAACCCCTTCATTTCTGGAATCATCCTTGCAAACTTCCTCTGAATATTCACCAGTGACAACACATTCTTTCTGAGATATGAAGCCAAAACTGTTGACAATACTCCAAGTGCGGCCTGACCGAAGTCTTATAAAGCCTCAGCATTATCCCACAAACTAGAGAAAATCTGCAGATGCTGGGAATCCAAGCAACACACACAAAATGCTGGAGGAACTCAGCAGGCCAGACCAGTTCCTTTAGCATTTTGTGTGTGCTGCTCAGCATTATCTCCTTGCTTTTATATTCTATTTCCCTTGAAATAAATGCCAACATTGCATTTGCCTTCTTCACCACGGCCTCATCCTTTAAATTAACTTTCTGGGAGTCTTGCACGAAGACTCCTATGTCCCTCCGCATCTCTGATGTTCGAACTTTCTCCTTTTAAATAGTAGTCTGCACTATTGTTCCTTTTATCAAAATGCATTATCATACTTTTCCCAACACTGTATTCCATCAGCCACTTTATTGCCCATTCTTCCAATTTGTCTAAGTCCTGCTGCAATCACATTGCTTCCTCAACACTACCTACCCCTCCACCTATCTTTGTATCATCTGCAAACTTTATCTAAATCACTGACAAACAATGTGAAAAGTAGTGGTCCCAATACTGGCCGCTGAGGAACACCACTAGTCTCTGGCAGCCAACCACAAAAGGCCCCCTTTCCCCCTCATATTCCCCTTAAACTTCTCACCTTTCACCCTTAACCTATGACTTCTGGTTGTAGCTCCACCTATCTTCAGTGGAAAAAGCCTGCTCGTATTTACCTTATCTGTACCTCTATCAAATCTCCTCTTAATTTTCTATGTTCTAAAGAATACAGTCCGAACCTACTCAATCTTCCCCTATAACTCAGATTCTCCAGATTCAGCAACATCCTTGTAAATTTTCTCTGCACTCTTCAACCTTATTTACATCTTTCTGGTCAGTAGGTGACCAAAGCGGCACACAATACTCCAAAGTATTTTTAAAGAAAGGGGCTTCCCTTCCTCCACTATCAACTCTGCTCTTAAACGCATCTCCCCCATTTCACGTACATCTGCTCTCACTCCATCCTCCCGCCACCCCACCAGGAATAGGGTTCCCCTGGTCCTCACCTACCACCCCACCAGCCTCCGGGTCCAACATATTATTCTCCGTAACTTCAGCCACCTCCAACGGGATCCCACCACAAAGCACATCTTTCCCTCCCCGCCTCTCTCTGCATTCCGCAGGGATCGCTCCCTATGCGACTCCCTTGTTCATTCGTCCCCCGCATCCCTCCCCACTGATCTCCCTCCTGGCACTTATCCGTGTAAGCGGAACAAGTGCTACACATGCCCTTACACTTCCTCCCTTACCACCATTCAGGGCCCCAAACAGTCCTTCCAGGTGAGGCAACACTTCACCTGTGAGTCGGCTGGGGTGATATACTGCGTCCGGTGCTCCCGATGTGGCCTTTTATATATTGGCGAGACCCGACGCAGACTGGGAGACCGCTTTGCTGAACACCTACGTTCTGTCCGCCAGAGAAAGCAAGATCTCCCAGTGGCCACACATTTTAATTCCACATCCCATTCCCATTCTGACATGTCTATCCACGGCCTCCTCTACTGTAAAGATGAAGCCACACTCAGGTTGGAGGAACAACACCTTATATTCCGTCCGGGTAGCCTCCAACCTGATGGCATGAACGTTGACTTCTCTAACTTCCGCTAATGCCCCACCTCCTCCTCGTACCCCATCCATTATTTATTTATATACACACATTCTTTTTCTCTCTCCTTTTTTTCTCTCCGTCCCTCTCACTATACCCCTTGCCCATCCTCTGGGTTTTCCCCTCCCCCTTTCCTTCTCCTTGGACCTCCTGTCCCATGATCCTCTCATATCCCCTTTGCCTATCACCTGTCCAGCTCTTGGCTCCATCCCTCCTCCTCCTGTCTTCTCCTACCATTTCGGATCTCCCCCTCCCCCTCCCACTTTCAAATCTCTTACTAGCTCTTCTTTCAGTTAGTCCTGGCCAAGGGTCTCGGCCCAAAACGTCAACTGTACCTCTTCCTAGAGATGCTGCCTGGCCTTCTGCGTTCACCAGCAACTTTGATGTGTGTCACTTAAATTCCATCAGCTGTTTTTCAGCCCATTTTTCCAGCTGATGTGGATCCCTCTGCAAGCCATAATAGCCTTCATCACTGTCCACTATGCCCCCAATCTTGGTGTTATCCACATATTTGCTCATCCAGTTAAACACATTATCATCCGTATCATTGATATAGATGACAAACAACAAAGGACACAGCACAGATCGCTAATGGTGTGCCTCTGGCCACTAGCCACTAGCCTACACCACGTGTGCTGGCAGCTTGTTCCACGCTCTCATAACCCTCTAAGTGAAGAAGTTTCCCCTCTTGCTCCCCTTAAACATTTTACCTTTCACCCTTAACCCATGACCTCTAGTTGTAGTGCTTGTATTTGCCCTATCTATCCCTCTTGTAATTTTGTATACCTCTATGAAATCACCCCTCATGTGGAAACTTTAAAGAGGGTGCAGAGGAGATCTACCAGGATGCTGCCTGGACTAGAGAGCATGTCTAATGAGGATAAGATGATTGAGCTAGGGCTTTTCTCTTGAGAGTGAAGGAGGTTAAGAGGCAACTTGATAGAGGTGTATAAGAATGTAGGAGGCATAGTTAAAGTGGACAGTCAGAGACTTTTCCAAATTTCAAAGATAAAGGTAAATTTATTATCAAAATATATATACTAGCCTGAGATTTATTTTCTTATGGGCATACTCAATGAAACCAAAATAGAATAATAACCATAACAGAATTAATGAAAGACTGCAACAAATTGGGCATTCAACCAATGTGCAAAAGACAACCAACTGTGACAACCAACCAAAAGAAAGAAATAATAATAAATAAATAAATAAATAAGCAATACATATTGAGAACAAGAGATGAAGAATCTTTGAAAGTGAGTCCATAGGTTGTGGGAACATTTCAATGATGGGGAAATGAAGTTGAGTGAAGTTATCCCCTCTGGTTCAAGAGCCTGATGGTTGAGGGGTAATAACTGTTCCTGAACCTGCTGGTGTGGGTCCTGGCACTCCTGTGCCTTCTTGCTGATGACAGCAGTGAAAAGAGAGCATGGCTTGGCTGGTGGGGGTCCCTGATGATAGATACTGCTTTCCTGCTACAGCGTTTCATGTAGATGTCCTCAGTGGTGGGGAGGGCTTTGCCCGTGATGAACTGGGCCCTATTCACTACTTTTTGTAAGATCTTTCTGTTCGAGGGCGTCAGTGTGTTGCAGCTGAGTGAGGTTCAGAATCAGCATCAGGTTTAATATCTCCGGCATACGTTGTGAAATCTGTTAACTTTGTGGCAGTATACATTGTAATGCATGATTAATAGAGTAAAAAATGAATTACAGTCTATATATACATATAAAATAGTAGAATTAAAATATGTAGTGCAAAAACAGTAATTAAAAAAGTAGTGGGGTAGTGGTTGTGTGTTCATTGTCCATTTAGGAATTGGATGGCAGAGGGGAAGAAGCTGTTCCTGAATCGCTAAGTGTGTGCCTTCAGGTTTCTGTACCTCCTTCCTGATGGTAGCAGTGAGAGGAGAGCATGTCCTGGGTGATGGGGGTCCTTAATGATAAATGCTGTCTTTCTGACCACTCCTTGAAGGTGTCTTGGATACTGTGGAGGCTAGTACCCATGATGGAGCTGACTGAGTTTACAACTTTCTGCAGCTTATTTCGATCCTGTGCAGTAGATACCACAATCCACCCCCCCCCAGCTCCCAATACCAGACAGGAATGCAACCAGTTAGAATGCTCTCTACAGTATATCTGTTAAAGTTTTCAAGTGTTTTAGGTGACAAACCAAATGTGTAACTAAGATGTGTAACTAGGGGGCCATGCACAATCCAGATTTGATGAAGACAGCCATGAGAGTACAGAGGAACACCTGAAGAAACTTCTGAAATGCCCACTTCGCTGCCGCTGCTACTGTGCGATCGAGAATCTCCGGAGACGAAGGCCCCAAATCCTCGGCTTTGCCTATTGCCTGTTGCCGGGGGTGGGGTCGAAGCGCTCGGCAGAGATGGTGCTCGGTGCTCGGTGTCGGAGAGGTGGTCGGAGGCTCGGAGTTTTCGGATGGACTCGGAGTCGGACTGTGGTCGGATGCTTCCAGGATGCTGCATTGGCAAGTTGGCAGCGCTGGAGGTTCACCGTCTGCGTGAGATGATGGGACTTTCGAGAGACTTTGAGACTTTACCGTGCCCATGGTCTGTTCTTATCAAATTACGGTATTGCTTTGCACGGTTGTAACTATATGTTATAATTTTGTGGTTTTTGTTAGTTTTTAAGTCGGTTGTCATGTGTTTACATGATATCATTCTGGAAAAACGTATCATTTCTTAATGCATGCATTATTAAATGACAATAAAAGAGAACTGCGTGTCCTCATAATCTAATAGTCTAATCTCCTCAAATCCTAATGAAATGAAACTGCTGTCTTGACTTCTTTATAGCTGCATTGATATGTTAGAACCAGGTTAGATCCTCAGAGATATTGACACCCAGGAATTTGAAATTGCTCACTCTCTCCACTTCTGATCCCTCTATGAGGATTGATTCGTGTTCCCTTGACTTACCCTTTCTGAAGACCACAATCAGCTTTTTGGTTTTACTGACGTTGAGTGCAAGGTTGTTGCTGTGACGCCACTCAACTAGCTGGTATATCTTGCTCCTATACATCTTCTCATCTCCATCTGAGATTCTGATGAAAATGGTTGTATCATCAGCAAATTTATAGATGGCATTTGAGCTATGACTAGCCACACAGTCATGGATATAGAGAGTAGAGCTCCAGTGTTGATTATCAGCAAAGTAGAGATGTCATTACCAATCCGCACAGATTGAGGTCTTCCAGTTAAGAATTTGAGGTTCCAGTTGGAGAGGCCCACGTTCTGTAGCTTTTCAATAACGAACGTAGGAATGATAGTGTTAAATGCTGTCAATTAGCAGCATTCTGATATGGGTATTTGTATTGTTCAGGTGATCAAAGGTCACATGGAGAACCATTTAGATCTCATCTGCTGTAGACCTATTGTGGTGATAAGCAAATTGCAGTTGATCCAGGTCCTTGCTGAGGCAGGAGTTGATTCTAGCCACAGCCAACCTCTCGAAGCATTTCGTCACCATAGATGAGAGTGCTGCTGGTCAATAGCTATTAAGGCTCTTCACACTGCTCTTCTTGGGCACTGATATATTTGTTGGTCTTTTGAAGCAGATGGAAACCTTGGCATGTCGCAAAGGTAATACTACAGTTGTTATGGGGGATTTCAATATGCAGGTAGACTGGGAAGATTAGGTTGTTACTGGACCCCAAGAAAGGGAGTTTGTGGAATGCCTCAGAGATGGATTCTTAGAGCAGATTGTATTAGAGCGTACCAGAGAGAAGGCAATTCTGGATTTAGTGTTGTGTAATGAGCCAGATTTGATAAGGGAACTTGAGGTGAAGGAGCCATTAGGAGGTAGTGACCATAATATGATAAGTTTTAATCTACAATTTGAGAGGGAGAAGGGAAAATCAGAAGTGTCAGTATTAAAGTTGAACAAAGGGGACTATGGACCCATGAGAGAGGAGCTGGCCAAGGTTGACTGGAAAGATACCCTAGCAGGGATGACAGTGAAACAACAATGGCAGGTATTTTTGGGAATAATATAGAAGGTGCAGGATCAGTTCATTCCAAAGAGGAAGGAAGATTCTAAGGGGAGTAAGGGGTGACCATGGCAGACAAGAGAAGTCAAGGACAGTATAAAAATAAGAGAGGAAGTATAACATAGCAAGGATGAGCAGGAAGCCAGAGGATTGGGAAACTTTTAAGGAGCAACAGAAGATAATTAAAAAGGCAATACGGGGGGAAAAGATGAGGTACGAAGGTAAGCTAGCCAAGAATATAAAGGAGGATAGTAAAAGCTTTTTTAGGTATGTGGAGGAAAAAGTTATTTAAGACCAAAGTTGGGCCCTTGCAGACAGAAACGGGTGAAATTATTATGGGGAACAAGGAAATGGCAGACAAGCTGAACAGGTACTTTGGATCTGTCTTCACTAGGGAAGACACAAACAATCTCCCAGATGTAATAGTGGCCAGAGAACCTAGGGTAACAGAGGAGCTGAAGGAAATTCACATTAGGCAGAAAATGGTGTTGGATAAACTGATGGGACTGAAGGCTGATAAATCCCCAGGGCCTGATGGTCTGCATCCCAGGGTACTTAAGGAGGTGGCTCTGGAAATCGTGGACGCAT